>NC_090256.1:7259706-7297206 GCF_037325665.1 Littorina saxatilis | reverse complement strand
CAAAGCGTTCGCTTTCTTTTAAGTCGGCCACCGCCGACAAGTTCGTGTGACTCACAGCCGTTTGTTGCGTTTTAGAATCAGAGGTACACAATAACGTGCTATTGCATGTGCAGCCAGTCGAATCGAAATCACAAACTGACGACTAAATTGTGAAAAAAAAGAAAAGTGGATCACACGGGTTCACGATGGCTCAAGGGTTAGATAAACCACACAATCTGGTGTGTGGTTTACGCGAGCTATAGCTATAGCAATTCAAACGAACCGTTTCATTTGATGCTATTAAATGCTATTGCAATTGTGTTCCATAAGGTTATAAGTGCTTTTTTCATTAGAAGATTTAAATCGTTTTGTAAAACATTTGAAACACACTGGGGCTTTAACTACTCATTGTAAAGTAAACACGTTTTAATACATCCACGATGACAAAGCAAAGTGTCGATCTTTAAAAAAATGAAGGTATCGTTTCAGTTATAATTGTAAAATCATTATGAAAACAACGGTTTTTTTGCGGTTCTTTGTTGGATTTTTGTGTCTTATTGATTTTGTGTTTGTTTTGGTTTGTGTTCTGTGGGCGGAAACAAATCTCATTTTATCTTAACTGCCCATCACGTTTTGATGATAACTTTATATGGTGACATTTAGGTTCAGATTAATCAGGAAAGCAATGCTTAGTTGTTCAATGTAGTCTTTCATTTATTTATTAATGTATTCATTTATTCGATCGTTCGTACTGTTATAGGTTCGTTCGTATCTATTCATTTATTCATTCTTCATTAATTAATTAATTCATTCATTTATTTAGTCATGTATTTATTCATGTATTTAGTCATGATTGTATTGAGTCATATATTCAATACTGTATTTGTTCATAACATTCACCATACGTTGTACATTATGTCTTTCTAAACAAGAGGCGAAGCCTTCAAGGCTCACGTAAGAAATCGACAAACAGTAACACAAACTCAATCACTCCGACACACTCACACACACACACACACACGCACGCACGCACGCACGCACGAACATACACACACGCGCACGCACGCACGCACGCACGCACGCACGCACACACACACACACACACACACACACACACACACACACACACACACACACACACACACACACACACACATGCGTGAAACTGTGCAAGAAAGCGAGACACTAGATCTAGATCTGTCTGTCTGCATGTAGCCTACTTACAGGGACACGACTGCCAACTAGCCTCGGCCCGCTCAAAATAACAATGACCGAGACTTTCAGTAATTCCTTCGCGTGACGTCTAACCCTCTTACGTCATAATGTGACGTCAATGTAATGTGACGTCTTCAAGTGTTAGAGTTTCTACCACAGACATACACACACACATACATACGCACGCACGCACGCACGCACGCACGCACAGACAGACAAAAATTAGCATCGCAAAGGCTACACTTACGTGAGCCAAAAATGTATTAATCAAATGATCTTGTTGGTTGGTATCATGAGATTACTCATATTTCAATTTGTTTATGTATCCATTGTAATTTGTTTGTGTGTGCGTTCATTTATATTCAATATTTTGTTATAGAAATCTAAATTGTTTTGTCGAGGTATTGTTTGCTGCAACATAAGACCATGACCGTAAACTTGTAATCTTAATGTTATTGTGTCAGGGAGACTACAGCGTCTCCCTTCACAGCAGACTCTGCAGAGTTGTCTGCTGGCAAAGAGTGCGGGCTATAAATGTACATATCGACGTTTCTTCTACGTCGCCGGCTATAAACAGATGTGAATTGTAGAGTTGTGTTTGTGATGGGGTCTGGCTGCTGCAGTCTACTTGTATGTTCTTGGGAACCTTTGCGTTCCCATAGCATTTTTTTTACAGGGCTAATGATTTAGCTGTAACATTCTCAATCATGTTTGATTAGTTTTGCCGCCAAGGCTAATTATTGTGCTTCGGACAAACGGCCGGGTTACAATAATGTGTATGTACATATTTAATTGTGTGTGTGTGTGTGTGTGTGTGTGTGTGTGTGTGTGTGTGTGTGTTTTGTGTTCGTGTGTATGCGTGCGTGTTTTGTGTTTGTGTGTGTGTTCAAAGTACGTGTAGTATTTGACACACACCAAAAACAAATCGGTTATGCTATATCATTTAGATTTTTGTTTTCAAAAGTAGTTGTTCTCGTTATACTCAAACAGATCATGGTTACTGTATGAACCTGCTATCTTGCAACAGGTCATACTGTTGATGTCTTGATAGCCTTGACTTGATACAAGCCATGCATGACTAAGTAGTACGTGCTTACTGGAATACTACCCGACGTTTCTTTATGTTCAATCTTAGTATTGTCAAAAGTGAATGTGACAGAATGTATCTCCTTTGCTTTCTTTTGTCTCTCTTGATTATCCGCTATTTGTATTGTTGACCTTTCTTTCTTTATTTGGTGTTTAACGTCGTTTTCAACCATTCAAGGTTATATCGCGACGGGGAAAGGGGGAGGTGGGATAGGGGAAAGGGGGGAGATGGGATAGAGCCACTTGTTAATTGTTTCTTGTTCACAAAAGCACTAATCAAAAAATTGCTCCAGGTGCTTGCAACGTAGTACAATATATGACCTTACTGGGAGAATGCAAGTTTCCAGTACAAAGGACTTAACATTTCTTACATACTGCTTGACTAAAATCTTTACAAACATTGACTATATTCTATAGAAGAAACACTTAACAAAGGTAAAATGAGAAACAGAACCGTTAGTCGCCTCTTACGACATGCTGGGTAGCATCGGGTAAATTCTTTCTCGTCCCAACCAATATGGGACTCCCCCTAACCCGCGGGGGGTTATTGTTGACCAAAATATGACATTATTCACTGGTTAAGACAGTCAGTGTTCCTTCGAGACCGCGCCAGTGATCGAGGCAAACAAGGACTGTCGAGATATGTGTGAAATGTCATATTTTAATCAAAATACAAATCACATTTATGTATCGATCACTTTTAGTTAAACATTCATTTGGGTTTATTTGTTTACAACTAAATGCACATACACAAGCACTCTTCTGTAGTCTCGACAAGCCGCCCAAATAAAGCTGTTGTCGGACTATGACGTCACATGGCACTAAGAAGGAAAATCCAATGTTCAATCGCTTTATAACTAATTAATACATACCAAAATGTGTGCATGTCATGCATCAACAAGAATAAGATGCTGTGCATTTTTCAAAGTGTACAGTAACATAACGTCATTGTTTTGTGTTGCAGTCTATTAGCATACTGCTGTTAACTTCGGTGAAACGTTTATCTTTACTCGGGCTTTGCTTCTTTTTTTTTTCTTTTTTTTTTTTCGAGGCAGTAATTTATTAGAAATGAATAGATCTTGTCGGAAAAGAATATTGAACAAAGAGAATGAATACTCGAAATTCAGGGAACACCTTATCTTTTTTTGTGTCCGAACACCTCTGCGTGCACGTATGCTTTTAATATTGATCCCAGGTTCAAAGCGAATGCTTAAACACACACACACACATAGCCTACACACACACACACACACACACACACACACACACACACACACACACACACACACACACACACACACACACACACAAACAAACACATACATACACACACACACACACACACACGCATGCCAAAAACAATGGGAACCTGATCCGCACTGTATGACCCGAATTCCCACGAGGCAAAGCCACAGGACAATATGATATTACCTTACCTTACCTAACCTTATTATACTTTGGCATAAAATTCATGCAACGTCTGTGTCCTGTATCATCTGTGCAGTCTTTATTCAGGGGCCTAATACTAGTTTTTGTTGCACAGTTTCTGACACAAGTGACAGCTTTCTTTTTTACAATTATTTCATCAATGGTAGAAATGGATTCGTGCATAGTATGCGGCATGTACTTTAGCTAGATTCATTTAAAGATAAACTGATTCCTTCGCATGCAAATGAGCATGAAAGCGGCCACAGATGTGTCCAAATTGTTACTTGAGATAACCTGAAGTCTCTTTACTCTTGTACACATACCTAAAAATTGCTTTGCTTCTTGATTTATTCCGATGTGTATCGTGTCCATAATTGTTTTTTTGTTGTAATTTTTTTATAAATAAAATGTGCAAACATGTAAGGAGCTTAGAACTATTGATGAATACCCTTCTACTTCTTCTTCTTTTAACAATTATAATTATGATGATTATAATCATGTTAATACTATGTATAAATGAGTGACATTTATTAGAACATCTGCTGGAAAAAATGTGGATGCACAACAATCTGTAAAATGTTAATCTTTTTCAAAATGAACTTACAAACGTAACACACACACTTAAGCACACATGCCACATGCAGAATTACACTGGCAAACATTGCATATTACATGATCTAGATAGTACATATACACGCAACTACGGGGTGTTTTTTTGTACGTTTACCTGTCGTCGAAATGGACTGACCGGTCCAGTTGTTACCAAGTTGATTATCACGTGACACTTTTGCCATATTTAGAGTTGTTTGCACAGTAAATACATCCGCAAAAGATAGCTCGCTTGAAACTGTCTTACATAACAACTCCTTTGTAATTTAAAAAAATACACAACACCATGAACAATCATTATCGACGATCGCAAATCTGCTTAAATCAATAACACAATACGAAAAGCTCTAAATATGTTAAACAAATCGATTTGCTCTCCAGAGAAGGAAAACACAGGCATCATGTTGGGGATAAATGAGACCCGAAGGGAAGTAACTCATTTTACCTGAGTTTAGGATGCATGAGTCCCGTGTACCGAAGCTTGACGATATCGGAGTTCTCATATTGGGAGACGTTAATAGACTCGGCTAAACCCAGATTCTCCAGTCGCACTTTGTCGAAGTACCACTTCTCCAAGCAGTCGTACGCGAGCGGTTGATAGTCGTACAGGAACTTGTTTGCGATCAGAAAAGGGCTGGACGTCAGTCGAGGTAAATCCCCGACCCCTAGCTGGCAGATGTTGCGAACGAACTTTCCAGCGCAAGGGTGGTTTTGATAGAAGTGCCAAATCTTGTAACTGCGAAGTGTATGCTTGTCAAAACCTTCGATCGGTCCTGCAACAAAATAACAGTGTTGACAGGGTTATAGTACTGAACATTGAAAATACCACAGACATGCAAGACCTTTGATAAGTAAATGGTGGGCTCGTAAAACTAGCAAAGAAGAAGTATGTGTGTGTGTGTGTGTGTGTGTGTGTGTGTGTGTGTGTGTGTGTGTGTGTGTGTGTGTGTGTGTGTGTGAGAGAGACAGAGACAGAGACAGAGAGAGAGAGAGAGAGAGAGAGAGAGAGAGAGACAGAGACAGAGACAGAGAGAGTGTTTACTTTTGCCACTGTCAACATGTCATCGCTGGGCTACAGAAAGTGTTTGAGTGAAACTAGAAACCGCACCCAACCTGAACATGTGGTTGTCTCTAACTTTTATCCAGGATTTAAGTCACTTACAACCTTAGGAAAATCTTATTTCCTTGGTTATGATACTTGTGTGTCACTGTACACTTTGATTTGTCCATTGAAATCGTATTGGGGAGAATGGACTAAGCTGTTGGGCAAAAATAAGCAGTTGTTGTGTTCATGGTGGAGATGACCTTTTGATATGATCAGCAGCCATCCCATTGAATCCACTTCTTTTCGGGTTACATCCTCATGTCGGGGACCTGTTCGCACTTTTACCAGGACATTTATCTCAAAAAGAATGATTCCGGATGCTTGATTTTTAAATTCCTCTGCAGACGGAATACGGTTGCCTGTATGGCTAGTAGTTGAAACCAGTAATGCACACAATCTTTCCATTTGAATGACAGAGTCCCAATATCTGTTCCAGTTGGCCTCTCAAATGTATTGAGCGAAGCTGGCAGCACGAAGCTTTTGCACTGACATTTTGAAGAACAGACTTAATTCGTGAAGTCTTCCCGACGACTTCGCGACGTCGAGTTTGGGCTCGATTCAGGAAGAAAAAGAAGAAGTAGAATAGGAAGACTACCACCACCAACTACCTCCACCCCCACCACCACCACCACCACCAACAACAACAACAACAACAACTGACCTAAATATGAGCCAGGAACACCCAATTGAGGGTTGTGGTTTAAAGTGCTGAAAAAGGATTCGTCTGGGATGAACGAATATCGCAGCCATTCCAACAGCTCATGGGCCACACGGCTGTTGGTGACGTAGTCCACATATTCTCGTGACGCAAGCACATGAACGTCCCCCTTGCTAATTGTCAGATTATATGGAACAGGTTTGGAGTTTTTCCATCGGAAATGAAACATCCTGAGGACAAACAACGAAGAGAAGAGCAATAATACATCACACGAATACATATATTTGTAAATCTAGCTCAGTAGAGACCAACTGATATAAAAGAGGCTTCTGCGTGAAAACGCAGAATTAGGCCATTACATGCATGGTCATACCAGTTCACACACACACACACGAAAAAACACTCACCCCCCACCCCCACACATACACACATACGCACGCACGCACGCATGCACGCACACACGCCCACCGTAACATTTAATTTAATAGCATTTGACCACCAGACTCATGTCTGGAGGTAATGGAACTGTTGAAGTGTGTAAAAAGTCAACGCCCTAGCTTCAATGTTCTTCAACAGTGAAAAAACAACCCATGAAAACAACCACAACAGCAGCATCTTCAACAACAACAGCTACGACACCACCGCCAACAACCACACTGCGATTTGCGCACATCCTTACGGGTGGTGTGTCCCAGTAATGTCGTTGGCTCCGCGAAGCGCGGTGAGGATTTGAACCAGCTCTCTGTTGGTCTTGAGGGGGAACTCCTGTCCCGTCAGGTTGATGAAGTAGCGCCATTTGGCCCTGTGTGCCAGCAGCCGCCGCATACACTCTAACTCCTTGTAAACATAATACCAACAACCATCATCAGCAGCATCCTCCTCCTCTTCCTCCTCCTCCTCCTCTTCCTCATCAGCATCATCATCATCATCAGCATCATCATCATCATCATCAACATCATCACCATCATCATCATCATCATCATCATCATCATCACCATCATCATCATCATCATCATCATCCCCATCCTCATCCTCTTATCATCATCATGGCTTTTATTAAGTGCAGAAACACTTGTTTTGTAAATTCGCCCCTGATGATGACTTTTGTTTTCAGCAGGGTTGATCGATATTAATGGCATCCTTCGTAATTTAAGCCTTGTAGGAAGAATAAGGGGACCATAGACCTTTCACATTAGAGCTGGCAGCCAATAAGATTGCGTACCTAACCTATAAAATAAACACATTGATCATCGAACGTTTACAACATCATGGGAAATAACGTTCCACTCATATTGACACACACAAGGGTTCCGAGAACCGGATACAGATTGTGTAACACATACAGATAAGCGGAGGCTTTCTTATAAGCCACCTTTTAGTCTCAAGCCCTTAGATGTATAATGGGATGATAACTGCAAACGCGTGTCACTGTCAAGTCTGTTTTTGCCATTGCAGATATATCGTAATCATGAACAAATACATGTATGGCCTCACGCAGTCGTTATCTCCAAGAAGGAAATGTTCCATGTATCCACATAGGTGAGTGAGACCACTCATGAGATAACATTATCGTTCAAACCACACGTATGTATATCATGTTAATGAGGTCATGTCAAACTAGTTAGACAGGGATCTGCTTTTTGACTGCTTATGATGCCAGAGTCACCAAGACAGTCGTACCAGATTTACACTCGGGTGTTTTTTTTTTACAAATAGTGAACAGCTCGCTTTCGCTCGCAGTTCGGTGTTTAAAAAAAAAAAAATCCTGTAAATCTGGTACGACACAGCAAGCCATGTAGTGTTCTCTCTTTATGAAATGTGCAAAACAAAACACTGGACATTTTTTTATGTCAAAACAAATAATAGAATACATTTGTGTACATATTGACGGCTACTTATATATTTTTAAACAATGGTAGAGAATAATAATTCAAAAATGAAGATAGAAAAATAGGCAAACCGGCTCCAAGACAGAAACAGCGCCCCACTTCACATCCACTGATACGTCGGCCATGAAGACGTTGGGCAGACAACCCACTATCAAGCGGAGACCACTCTGAAAATCTACATCTGACTTCCGGTCGGCGTGCAGGCAGTACACGTTGTTAGGTCGGTACACCGCGCGCAACAGTCGTTCCACCTTTTTGGGGGAAACAATGTAAATGTGATACCAAGTTCTCAGTAAAGGTACATTGCTTTTCGTGTAAGCGAGGATGTTCGCCACCTGATCGAATAAGATCATCTTCTTACTTGGATCCTTACACACACGAAACCTCAGTCTGGCTGCTTTGTCTGCAGAGTGGGGCTTTTATTTGTGTGTGTGTGTTGCTTGTGACTAAAATGTGGCTAATAAGAAAGCCTCCGCTCATCTGTATGTGTTACACAATGTGGTTAAGCAGATTGCCATGGGTGTCACAAAATTCACACCCTGCAGCCAGGCTGGTTAGCCTATTTGTGTGCATGTTGTTAAGCCCAAACATGCTCTTAACTCGTATGAAAACCTAAACAGATCTGTGGTAGTGAAGCCACTTAATTTTACGATAAGACAAGCGGTAGAATATATATAAAAACATTTACTCATCTGGGGAAACTCACAACTTAACAGTCGGTAGGCTACCATAATCAATTGTTCTCTATCAATCAGCACACAAAAAGAAAACCCAAACGTGAACTATTTAGCCGAACAGGAAATTTCTTGCACACAATTTCAAATTAACACGGTTACACTGTTTTTCAATTTGTCGTGACGCCGTTTACAGGAGACTATCTTGGTCGTACCTTGAGACAAAACCCAACAGATCAAAGATCGAGAAGTCTTCTGAAACTAACAGGGGTGTTGCTAAACAAACAGATACAAAACACTCGAATGAATTTAAAACTTGAATAACTCACCGAATTGCTTTAAAAAAAACACACACGAAAGACAAGTAATCAAAAGGTCTAGACTCTTAAATAAGGTTGAAACTTGAGGAACACATTGATTTTTACTCAAAAAACAAAACCCTTTCTCTCTAAGACAATAGGCTTCTTGTTTATGCCTTTTAGACCAAAAAAAAACAAAACTGGTGCACTGGGTTAACACTAACGACTACAAAGAAGCGTCTTTTAAAACACGAAACTATCTGTTGTCGTTCATGACAAATTCAATATCTATCTTGCCAACAGTTCTTTTGTGTCTACTTGGATGACGCTCACACACATCGACGACCAGACGTTGCAGTTTATATTATTCATCAGGAAAAAATCACACCAAAGAAGCTAAAAAGAAACAAGTCGCGTAAGGCGAAATTACTACATTTAGTCAAGCTGTGGAACTCACAGAATGAAACTGAACGTAGTCCGCCGCTAGTGCAAAAGGCAGTGAAAGTGACGAGCCTGTTTGGCGCGGTAGCGATTGCGCTGTGCTTCATAGCACGCTTTACTGTACCTCTCTTCGTTTTAACTTTCTGAGCGTGTTTTTAATCCAAACATATCATATCTATATGTTTTTGGAATAAGGAACCGACAAGGAATAAGATGAAATAGTTTTTGAATCGATTTCGGAAATTTAATTTTGATCATAATTTTTATATTTTTAATTTTCAGAGATTGTTTTTAATCCAAATATAACATATGTATATGTTTTTGGAATCAGAAAATGACGAAGAATAAGATGAAATTGTTTTTGGATCGTTTAATAAAAAAATATTTTTAATTACAAGTTTCCGATTTTTAATGACCAAACTCACTCATTAGTTTTTAAGCCACCAAGCTGAAATGCAATACCAAACCCCGGCCTTTGTCGAAGATTGATTTGCCAACATTTCAATCAATTTAATTGAAAAATGAGGGTGTGACAGTGCCGCCTCAACTTTTACAAAAAGCCGGATATGACGTCATCAAAGGTATTTATCGAAAAAAAGAAAAAACGTCCGGGGATATCATTCCCAGGAACTCTCATGTCAAATTTCATAAAGATCGGCCAAGTAGCTTAGTCTGAATCGCTCTACACACACACAGAGACACACACAGATACACACAGACACACACAGACACACACACACACACACACACACACACACACACACACACACACACACACACACACACACACACATACACCACGACCCTCGTCTCGATTCCCCCCTCTACGTTAAAACATTTAGTCAAAACTTGACTAAATGTAAAAAGAAAAAAAAAAACGATTTGGGAAACTCGCCACCTCGGAAGCTGTTCTTTAATGGGATAAAATCGCTAGCACCAATTTATCAAAGATCTTGAACATTTTCACTCATCAGATTGAAAGATTTTCAAGTTACTGAAATGAAAATCGCTCATATCATTTGCCGATTTTGGGTCGTGTGAACTTATCCGCAGGTAGATGAATGAAGGGAAACTGATTTAATAGTCTTGACAAAGATAACAAATGGTATTACTTGTGTATGCCAAACCAACCACGAAAAGAGAAAATAAGATTTTACATCAGAATGATCACCAAACTTCTAAGTTTTAACGTTAGAAAAATGCAGATGTATGCGTCTAATTTACATTTTTAGTATTATGTGGGCCACACAAGGCTTTACGAAAAACGGGACCCCAGAGTAAAAAGGTCACCTGAAGCATTGTTTGCTTGCCTTTTAATGGTTTTGCAGTCGAGTTTACTGAGTGGAAGAATGTAGCTGACAGTGTGATCCAACATGCTCTTGACACTTGTAACTGTGATTTGGACTTTTACGCCGGTGTAACACGAGAAAATTACTCCCACGAGATTTGTACTCCGGAGTAAACATTTCGTACTAAACTGTTACTCCCTTTACGAAAAAAGCACTCCCCCATTGCACGAGAAAGTTACTCCCCACGACAGGTGAATTCTGAGTAAACATTTCGTTCAAAAATGTTACTCCCCTGACGAATAAATAACGAATAAATTACTTCACCCCAACACGAGCAATTTAACTTCCCATGCCAGGTGTACGAAATTTATATTCCCTTGTCCCCTGTTAGTCTTGGTGGTGGAAGGGGTGGAAGGAGGATAGCGCGACATGCGTGTGCGCGAGATCACTTATTGGCATTATCCCTTTGCCCGTATCCCATTTTCGCCTACGAGATTTTTACTGGAAGTAAAAAAAATGGGGAGTAAAAATTTCGTGGAGGGGGTCATTTTTTCGTGCCTTGGGGAGTTCTTTTCTCGTACGAAAAATTCACTCGGAGTAAGAACTTCGTACGAAATTTTTACTCCGGAGTAAGTTTTTCGTGGAGTAAAAATGTCGTGTTACTCCGGCTTTGTTCGATTGCCCTTACAGCTTTTTCTTTTGGCCGTGATAATAAACAAGAGGCGAAGCCTTCAAGGCTCACGTAAGAAATCGACAAACAGTAACACAAACTCAATCACTCTGTCACACATACACACACACACACACACACACACACACACACTTACACACACACATACACACACACACACACACACACACGGTAAGCATAGGTGAAACTGTGCAAGAAAGGGAGACCCTGGATATGCCAATTAGTCTCGGCCCGCTCACAATAACAATGACCGAGACTTTCAGTAATTCCTTTGCGTGACGTCTAACCCTCTTACGTCATAATGTGACGTCTTCAAATAGTTTCTATCACACACGTCAAACACTTTTGACCGAGACGTAATCTTCTTATGCGAGCTTTATCCATAGACTCGGAAATGTTAAAGTTTCTATCACACACACACGCACGCACGCACGCACGCACGCACGCACGCACGCACAGACAGACAAAGTTTATCATCGCATAGGCTACACTTACGTGAGCCAAAAACGCGAAGTATTTGTCATTCTCCTTTTGTGAGCGGTTTCTTTCTTTCTTTTTACATTTAGTCAAATTTTGACAAAATGGCTTAACACAGAAGGGGGAATCGAGACGAGGGTGTGGTGTATGTGCGTCTGTGTGTGTGTGTGTGTGTGTGTGTGTGTGTGTGTGTGTGTGTGTGTGTGTGTGTGTGTGTGTGTAGAGCGATTCAGAGAAAACTACCGGACCGATCTTCATGAAACTTCACATCAGAGTTCCTGAGTATGATATCCCAACACGTTGTTTTCATTGTTTTGATAAATGTCTTTGTCTTTGATCCGGCTTTTAGTAAAAGTTGAGGCGGCACTGTTACATACTCATTTTTCAACCAAATTGATTGAAAATTTGGTCAAGCAATCTTCGACGAAGTCTGGAATATGGGGTTGCATCTCAGCTTGGAAGCTTAAAAGTTACTTAAATAGTTTGCTCATTAAAGTTGTCATTAAAATCAAATTTTCAGAAGCAGATTAAAAAATGATTGCATTGTATTCCTCATCTTCTGAAATCAAAAATATATAGATATGTCATGTTAACTCTAATAATGTGCTCAGAATGAAAGAAAATAGGTTCAGTAAGTACTACGGACGCGGATGCGAGCGTGCGCAGTCTCGGTCTTCGGTTTGGTTAGTCGAGACTATCTGAATGTAGTCTCGGCGATGACTAGTTTGTGGGGTTGATCTTGACTAAATGTTTATATGTCGCTTTACGCGACTTGTCATTACTTTGATTCGTTCTGTTACCTTTTTGCCAAGAACATTATTTTATTTGTTCTGTTACCTTTGTGACAAGAAACGAGTCAAGTTTAATTAAATTTACGTTTTGTTGCGAAAAAAAAGTCATATTGAATTATTCTTGTTCAGGACAAATGTCCTATCACTTTTGCATTGTCCAGGACATTTGTCCTATGCCACCTCTCATGTATGTGAGCCCTTAAAATAAGAGGTTTAATGTTGACAACAAAGCAATTGCACCACACAATAAAGGGAAGTAACTGCATGTTTGATTAATATCAGCCCTGAAGACTATAACCATCATTAACAGCTATTGTGTTTTCAGCGAAGCAATAGGGTCCGATATTTAGACGAGACAAGTATAATGCCGACGAGTCGAAGACGAGTCGCATTATACTTGTTCGAGTCTAAATGTCGGACCCTATTGCTACGCTGAAAATACAATAGCGATTATATAGCTGTTCTGACCTTGATTTGTTGTTCCAAACTTACAAAATGACAGTTTTTGCGTTGATGCGTTGATCTCAGGTTTTGATAGCAGACGCCTTTTCTTATGCGCATTACTTTTGCGCAGGCGCCACACTGACTTGGGGAAAAAAACCTCGATTTGACAACACAGCTGTAAAACATTCGTTTTCAACAAAAAGAAGTTTGAGTTTTTATTTTTATTTTGTACAAGACTATTTATGAAGAAGACCAAAACACAACATCTACGGAAAACTAAAAACAACTAGGATGCAACAAGGGGAGGAGAAGAGAACAGCTAATCCGTACAACGCGAGCAGACGGCAGCGAAGTTTTCAGTTTGGATGAATGGCATTTATACTTGTCTCGTCATGAAGCACATTTTTTTAACCTCAGTTATAAACGACTACATGAATGTTAGTGCCATGGGTTGTACATCAATACTTCAGAGGGGAAGTGGGGTATTTAGTGTGGAGTTACGAGATAAGAAAAGCCGAATGCAAAAGTTTGTGTCAGTCGGCAACGGCTGAGCTCACACAGGCACACAACAACGGCTGTTCCGTTTTACTCCCCTGTTTGTACTACATCTTTCGACTTTGGGCTTTTTGTGGTGTTTAGGGACAGAAAATAATTGGTTTAATCCATCGGGAAGTTAGCAGAAAAGGATATGCTATCGACATTTGTAAAGCTGAAAAACATTCCCGAGAAGAATTTCAAGTTGTCAGTGTATGCTGTTGTCAATAGTGAACCATCGTGTGATACAGATGGGTAACCATGCGTCTTTGTTATTGCCAATATGCTTTTGGATATTGGCAAAAATGGCCCACTTCCGTAGCATTATGCTTTGATGATCGGAAGAGACCATCCAATCACAGCCCCCGAATTCCCCCACGTGTCCATCAGAATAGCTATATAGTGTCATGCATATGAGCTTACACACACTGCAAACATTTCAATCGACTGTCTACCACTCCTGAAAGCTGCGGAACACTCAACACATGTATTTATCATAGTTATTAACAACATTGGGAAACCAAGGGAGACAACCTGCAATACGAATGTACATGCAGATGTGTTATCTTTCGATCAGTTTCCATGGATGCGGGTTATCTGTCAGCAGTGTGTACTGAAGTTCTAATGTTGGTCCTTGTTGAAGAGATGATTGTCTTCAGCTCTAGTGATCTGCATATCATTGAATGTATCCCAAGATCTTTGGGTGAAAGACAAGAGCTGTTCTTAACTTTGGTCGGTCAACACATGGCAACAGAACACAGCATACATTTTGGATGTACTCCGCAGTTGCAGCTGTGATCTCTTAGAAAATGTATGATTGGTTAAAATCATTCAAAGAACGATCACTCTCTAAAAAATACAAGTTATAGTTCCGTGCCTTCTTGTAAAAAAAATCGAGTTTTACATATATCATTTTTTCTCCTTGCTACATAAGAGTTCAAGGTTAATATTCATATCACTGGTTTAGTTGTCATAAACTTAGTTTTGATAACATTATTTACTAGGCCTGTGGGTATGTGCGCCTAATTTGAACGCTAGCAATTTCATCGTGCAACCTAAGAGATGTTTACAGACAGATAGACAGACAGACGAACAGAAACCGAGACAGAGAGACATAGAGGTTCACTTACTTGTTCCAGATCTTTGTAAGCAATGATACTAAACGCTAGAGGAAAAGACAACTCTTCTTCGCTCACTCGAGCAAAGAGGAAGCCAGTCTCGAGCACGTAGCGCGTGCAGTTCTCGGTCAAGGTCATAACTGAGCGCATGCTCCTTGGCTGTCTTGTGTCCATCGTGTTGCTTTTGGTGGCACTGCTGTTTTGATGAGGTACCGTGGTCCCCTCGGCCGAATTTATGCCGGCATTGTCGTCGTTGATAATCAGCATTTCAGCGTTTTTGACGGCAAAGGAAATATGTTCATGCGCTAGTTGTTCTTCTTTAGCCTGTAACACCACCGAGCAGATTGGGTCCTTTAGCTTTGGTGGGCGTCGGTCCTGGGCGTTGAGAATCAAGGAGTGAAGTCTCCTGGTCTCATCCAGAGAGCTCTGCAACTCTCTCAGCCCACTGACGTCATGCTGTGGTGATACCGGCAGAACCATGAAGGCCGTCGGTTCCTGGGTACGTGAAGACCACACGACCAGGCCTACCAGAACGACAGTGGTGGCTGCTGTGACAAGGAGGTACCCCGTGATCCCATGAAAGTGGACACGCTTCATGATCATGCAGAGTTTGGGCAGCAGTTTTACACAACAAGTCTCTAATTGGCCGCTGCTGCCGCTGAGGACAGGCAATCAGATGTTCACTTTATCACAGCCCTCTGAAAACGGAAAATGACTCCTGGGGACAAACACGGCCATGCGGGTCAAAGTCGTTGCAAGTGCAGCCCGCCAGCTACGAAGGTTGTCAGAGTAAAAAATCTGAAAGAAAAATAATTCACATTGTTGTGAGAACAAGATAACAATCACAATGTACTCACCAGAAACATGGACATTTAAACATGGACATTTAAACATGGACATTTAAACATGGACATTTAAACATGGACATTTAAAC
Source organism: Littorina saxatilis (assembly GCF_037325665.1). NCBI lineage: Eukaryota > Metazoa > Mollusca > Gastropoda > Littorinimorpha > Littorinidae > Littorina > Littorina saxatilis. The sequence goes on along the minus strand of NC_090256.1, from coordinate 7,281,545 downwards.
ATGGACATTTAAACATGGACATTTAAACATGGACATTTAAACATGGACATTTAAACATGAACACGAACAAGTAAAAGATGTATCGTCATTACCGTACACTGTCCAACGATATCATGACGTCATACAGCAGATTCAGGACCTTCCAACTTGGAAAGGCAGCTGGTTGAGGTTGAATAGCACAGCGCTCCCACAGTTTGAAGGCAATACGTTAAGGTGTTATTGTATCGCACGGTGTCGCTGTTTGTTTCATTACCAAGTTAAACGGCGTCCAAAACCGCCTTTAAAGAAACCTACAACGTTCAGCATACCATGCCGTCAGTGTTAGATAAGAAAAGTAAACAAAACTGACTGTCTTGGATACACATGTGACTGTTCCTTCCAATGAAATACAGTGACATGGCTGTCCTGATTTTTGTAAACAATTTTATCTGGTGAACCTTGCGTTTGTGAATTTGATTTGTCTGTGGTTCCACAGTACATACACTACCCTAGACTGTCGAGTGCTATACAGTCTCTGATACCACCTTATGTAAACAGATAAGTCGCATTTAAGCGGTATCAAAACATTTAGTCAATATGATAGGTTAAACTAAATGATCAACAAACCTGAGAAGGGACGAGGGACCACACTCGCGCACACACAAAGCCAGTGTGTGAGTGGCATCAGCACAAGGCGGGGAACAAAAGGGGAGGAGACATACACCACAGGGAAACAGGGCCTCAACAAGGATTCAAAGGTGAAGAGAGAGAGAGAGAGAGAGAGAGAGAGAGAGAGAGAGAGAGAGAGAGAGAGAGAGAGAGAGAGAGAGAGAGAGAGAGAGAGAGAGAGAGAGAGAGAGAGAGAGAGAGAGAGAGAGAGAGAGAGAGAGAGAGAGAGAGAGAGAGAGAGAGAGAGAGAGAGAGAGAGCTAAACAGAAATCAAGTTCGTCGGAATGCACAATGTGTTCTTACTTACTTATTGTGGGGCGTAACGTCCTCTCAGGTGTTCGTTACTCTTGGTAAACATAACTTCTCTTTGTTGAAGTCGGAAGTCAGGTGTACTCAAAAAGGTGTGAAGTTTTACAATCGAATATGGTACTCGCAAAACTCGATCCGTCGCCTTTCTAAAACTGATCGGTTAGAAACACCTTTATCATTTTCTAAATATAAGCGACACAATGCCATTCAAACGATAACTGTACACGTTGCTAAGACACAAACAATTCACGTGAACGTAACGTTGTATTCACGTCGTGTGTTTGCTGGAAAGGTGTGGCCGTCGACGGTGCTGCAGCGAGCAGGGGAGAACAGTGTGTCCCTCGAGTCCTAAGTCTTCGAGCGTGGTAAAGAAACCTCTGACCTGCTTTCCCCCGTGTATACAAGTTGGTTTGAGGGATGGTTATGTTTTAACGCGTGGACCTGTGACATGGCATGTTATTATCATTTTAGTGCACCAGCTGACCAATCATGGCCTTTAGGGTGACTTCTTCTAAGGAGTGACATTTGTGACCCTCCACCACGAAATGAGTCGCATGTCACCTCGTGCGGTTCTGTGCTAGGCTTACTGTGATGTTCTTAACTACACTTTAACATGGAATGTATGTATGTATGTATGTATGTATGTATGTATGTATGTATGTATGTATGTATGTATGTATGTTTGTATGTATGTATGTATGTATGTATGTATGTATGTATGTAGGTATGTATGTAGGTATGTATGCATGTGTGTTGGTGTGTCGGTGTGTCATGTGTGCAAGTAAAAAGGGTATTGTAGTTGTACATATATTACTTTAGATATTTTTTTTGTTATCATGGGTTTTATGAATTTTCTTCTCTTATTCTTTTATAATTATTAATTAATGACCTATATGTGCTGATGACCAATTTAATTTCCTTTGTTGGATCAATAAAATGTTATGAGTTATGAGTTATGAGTTATGAGTTATGAGTTAATATAAGTCCGGGGAGTGTGTGGTAACAGAGTGAGGGTCACCTTAGTCACAGGCTTATAACTCAAACAGTTTTCGCTCTTTTCTAAAACGGTTTTCACCACTCGATAGAACATAAAAATCTCGTTATGAAAATGTAAAAATATGAAAATCATGCAAAGGTGACATGCGACTCATTCCGTGGTGGAGGGTCACATTTGTTTTAACAATGAAACCCATTACCATGTTAAATACCGAAAAGTCAAGTTTGTCGGCGGGGGTGGGTATACTGGCACCACCCACCTTCTGAAACTGACATGATGTGCTCAGCTCGCTTAAAACTTACATGGTCAAAGTTCCCAGGAATGCAATGAAATTGCGTGACTCAGTTTACTTCAAATGTGGTTTTAAGTTATTTCCTTACTGTCCTATGTTGGTAATGCATCTGACTCTATCTGGAAGACTAGATAAAGCGGCGTCTAGGGGAGCAGTACACATCTCGTTCATCCTCATTGAAGTCATGATAATATTAGTTATTTCTAATATGCTGACTATTAGCAAATGATAACAGACATGTCGAGAAATAGCAAATCAAGCAGAAGCCGTCTGACGAATGCTGATATCGTTTTTGAGACATTTCTGTTATCAGTTGCTAACAGCATATTACAAATAACGGTTAAGTTACAATGCATTTATTTTTCAGCTTGAAGCGGACTGCATGCAACTGAGGCACCAAAAAAAGAGAAAAAAAAAAACCTTAAATTACAATGCAGTTTATTGCAAAAAAAAAAAAAAATCGGGGCAACGGGCCAACGGGGATGGGATTGCACCGAGGCTGGTGTGACAATATGCACATGACACCAAGCAGACAATCGCAACTAATCACACACTTGACCTCATACATTTTAACAGCTGACAGGTTATCACGCAACACTCTTACATCAGGTTCAACAACCCTTTTGCTTTGCTCTATCTTGTCTTCAAGGTCGGATGCATTATCAACATGATAGGACAGGAAGGAAATAACTTGAAACTACATTTAAAGTAAACTGAGTCACGCAATTTCATTGCATTCCTCAAATTTGTTTCGACTCACAATAGTCTTCTAAAACTTTCAAATTGTTTACTTTAGACTTATCATTTGTAATCACTTTTTCAGCTATTAAAAAAAAACATGAGTGTTTAAGTCATCAGGGGATATATGTCCTTAACACCACTTGAATGGCTGGCACTCTTTTTGTTTGTAAGTCAATTCAAAACCACTTGAAAAACACAATAACAAGCATCTTCTAACGCATTTAACCAAAAGAATTTACTTCACCCTAAACAATCGGGTTTTAGAGCTAACCATTCCTGCCATACTACCTTAGTTTCTCTTGTTGATCAATGGCTAGAGAAAATAAATGACAATGAGTTACGTGGTGCCTTTTTTGTTGATTTTGCCAAAGCCTTTGACGTTATTGATCACATGTTATTACTGATAAAATTCGCATTGTATGACGTCGGAATCGAAACTGTCAAACTTATTAGTTCATTTCTCACCGGCAGACAACAAACTGTACTTACAAACGCCTCGGTGTCGAGCATGCAAGAAGTAGAATACGATGTACCACAAGGATAGGTTTTAGGACCCCAGCTTTGTTCTATATACAATAATGCCCCCCCTCCCCCCCTGCATATTCAAAATGCAGGTTAACTTGTTGCAGATGACACCACAATTCACTCCAGCAACTCAAATTTAACTCGCTTATCAGAATCACTCCAAAGGAGTTTGCACCAGTTGACAGAGTGGACTGAACTACACCACAGAGTTGTCACGAAATTTTCTTTCGCCGAAATATTTTTTCTCCCCCACCAACACGTTTCTAAACCCAAAGAAAACCAAATATATGATCATAACACCGAGACAAAAACGTCAGAATCTTATTTTAGCTGGTCCTGCTTTAATGATGGATGGTGAAATTGTTGAACAAGTCGATCATTACAAAGTGCTGGGTGTTATTATCGATAACAACTTGTCTTGGTCAACCCACATAGAGCAACTTACTCAAGTCGTGTCAAAGAAAGTGTATCTCCTATCTATAATGAAACACTTATTGAACTGCCACACCCGGAAGTTATTCTTCATTGCTCATATCCAACCTGTTGTTGATTATGCTTCCACTTTATGGCACTCAGCAAGTGAACATTCCTTAAAACTACTTAGCCGAGTACACAAAAGAGCGCTAAAAGTAGTATTACTAAAGCAGATTATTCTCACATAATTGGACTACGTACATTTAGGGATCCTACCTCTAAAGTCAAGGCTGCTTTATAACAAAGGAATCCTTACGCAAAAAATGATATCCCAAACTTTACCCCAAACCATTTGTTCAAAGTTATCTGAAGAATTCACACCACCTTATGAAATGTAACCCTCCTCTTCCTAGGATAGACTTATTTAAGTCTAGTCTAGTTTATTCAGGTAGCCGTCTCTGCATGGAACGCTCTTCCGTATGAGAGAGCAAATAGGCCCAAGTTGAGCGCTCACTTAATGAGGGCGAAATAAGTGAGGGCGCTTAAAATGAGCGCTAAAGTTAAGGATTGATTGGCTGGTAAAAATAGTTAGCCAATCAAATCACATTTCTTAAGATTCGCGCTCCAAAAAGGAGGGCTCCTTTTATTTGGCGAGCTATAGATTCGCGCTCCAAAAAGGAGGGCGCATTTATTGAGGGCGCAGCTTATCGTTATGGGCCAAATAGGGTCAAGTTGAGCGCTCATTTAATGAGGGCGAAATAAGTGAGGGCGCCTCAATTGAGCGCTGATGTATCTATGATGTATCACTCTAACTGCAGTGTGTATGATTCGACCTTCTTCTTCTTATTATTCTTCGTTCATGGGCTTAGACTCCCACGTTCACTCATGTTTTTAGCACGAGTGGATGTTTACGTGTATGACCGTTTTTACCCCGCTATTCAGGCAGCATACGCCGATTTCGGGAGGGGGGGGGGGGGGGGCATGCTGGGTATTTTCGTGTTTCTATAACCCACCGAACTCTGACATGGATTACATGATCTTTTTCGTGCGCACTCACATAAGTTGACCTGAGAGATCGGAAAAATCTCCACCTTTTTTTTCTCTCTCTCCTATTTTCTTCTACTTCCTCTTCTTCTTTTTCTCTTCTTCACTCTCATTTCTTCTCTTCTCTCTCTCTTTGTTATTTCCTCTTTTTTTTCTCTCTTTCTCTTTTCTTCTACCTCCTCTTCTTCACTCTCATCTCTTCTTCTTTTTTTCTCTCTTTCTCTTTTCTTCTTTATGTATTTATTTTAATTTAATTGTATTTTGTTTCATCCTCTTTTTGCTTGTCCCGACGCTTGTTCCTTCTCCCAGTATGCTTCCACGCCGCCCCGTCCCAGCACTCACTGCAACATCCACCCCTGAACTTCGTTCCGCCGCCAGACTTTGTCGAATCAATGAGCCCCCAGTGTTGGTCAGACACCTGGGCACCCTCGCTAATTTTACAGACACTCCAGGGAAGGATGTCAGGCCGCTGCGGTAGGCTACCCTCGGAAGATGACACTGCACTGCTGCTGAGTCACTTCGACGGTGTTCAGTACTGGTCCTGTTCCTGGCCAGGGACACAGGCACCGCTACCTACTAAGCCCTCTACTTACGACACTGACTGTTAAAGGCACAGTGCAGCTCACAGCCTTCGTTTTGCGTTTTTTATTGCAACTGAGTGCATTTACAGTTCAAAAATCCTCCTATGGTAGTAAAACAAACCCAAAACTATCCAACGACGACATAATGTGAAGCTCGACAGTTTCTTGTTCACGCGAGTGCATAAATTAACCTAGTTATACGTGGTGTTTGGTCGGAGTTCGATTCAACTGAGTGATTCCGGCCTCCATTTTGTTTTACACAAACTCATGATGACGTCTGACATAGTTTGCTAGTGACGTGTCTTTTTGTGCATGATGAGGTGATCTACCTGATGTAAATTTAGATCCAAAAATAGGCCAAGACCAGCCGGGTCCGAGTACGACATTAATTCGTAAAAAAATCGCAGTTCTTGACTCTTTGGGTGCAAGTCAATGAAACTTGGTAGTTCTTCTAACGGATAGCTGCCTGAGGTATGACTAAAAGCCCCAGGGGCTCCGTGCACCTGGATTTGACAAGTTCAGTACCTTTAAGTCGCGGAGCCAAACCGCTGAGTGAGCGTCTCCTCAGAGAGCAGACCGCCACTGCGTCCCTCCGTCGTCCCCCCTGGAGCATCCCAGGCTGGCAGCAGAATATTCAGGGATGGCCGGAACAGGAACACTGGGACCAAGGTCACCATGAGAGCGCTGAGCAGGAAGGGTCACAAGAATCAAGACAAGTTTTTTTGTGTTTTTTTGCGCTTTCAGAGTCAATCGCATTCGTGAAGTGAATGACACTCGGCTGTGTGATCCCAGCCTCCCCATTGGAACTTTAGCACTTCCACTCTGGGTAGGAGCCGATCGAAGCTAAAAAAAAAACCTCGCACCCCTTATGGGATTCGAACCACGATTTCCCGGCCCGCAGCCCGATGCGCTAACCACTGCGCCACGGGGGTCGGTCCACTCTTAACCCACGAGGCGGCAGCGATCACGACCTCCCGATTGGGAGGCCGACGTCTTATCACCACGCCACTGCGCCCGTCTATGATTCGACCGTTCCAATGGCCAGTTGACAATTTAAATGCTATTTTATGGATTCTAGATGCCAAAGAGCTGCATGGCTTTATTTCAGAATCAGGAAAGAAAAATCAGAATGTTGCTTAATTTTATCAATCATTCATGTGGCTCATTAAAGGCACAGTAAGCCTCCCGTAAACTATCACAGATACGGTCAGGCTTTTACACACAGTACAAACACCCTTTCAGTTAAACACTCACCGCTTGAGAACATCCTAGGTGCCATCCGTAAAGAGCGAACAATTTTCAAAGAATTTATTTTTGCGTGGTTTATCTTACCCCTGAGCCATCGTGAACCCGTGTGATCCAGTTTCCCTTTTCCACACTGTAGTCGTCAGTTAGTAGCCCTAATTTGAATGCGACTCGATGTGAGCTTATCTGCAATAGCACGTTTTTATGCACGAAACAAATGGCTGTGGTTCACAAGAACTCTAGCGATGGCTTTTGACTGTTGCGAGGAACTGGCGATATGCATAAACCGTCGTCTGCTACGACCCTTGCGTGACCCTACTTTCGGGCTTTTCGTTTTTTAAACTTTCACAACTTCGAATTGTACTGATCTTGTCTTGATGAAAAAAGAATTCTTTAATGATTAAAGAATGTTTGTGTAACAAGCTGTCAATTTATTATTTAGATTTTAAAAGTTAGGTCCAGCGCAAAAACGCACCACGGTCCAAAAACATTCTTCGGTCCACGGCTATCGCCAGTTTAGAATGAGACCCGAAGGGAAGTAACTCATTTTTGACCTGAGTTCAGGATGGGTCCAAAAAGTCTCCAAGACAATCTGCAAAATTAATTCTTTAAAAATAGCTCACTCTTTACGTAGGGCACCTAGGATGTTCCCGTTTGGTGAGCGTTCAAATGGAAGGGTGTTTGTACTGTGTGTAAAGGCCTGAGAGTATCTGTGATGGTTTACGGGAGGCTTACTGTGCCTTTAAGTATTTAAAAACAAAATATAATTCTTAAGAAATTGTTTCAGAATAGAGACAATCAACGACATTTATCTAATCTTCGCTGCCACAGTTCTCAAACGCGGCTTCCACCTGCAACATAATCGTTTTTATTTGGAATGTGACGTAGAGGTTACATGCCGAGTCTCAGTGATCATTAAAAATAATAGTCGAAGTTAGCTGATCATGAAAAATGCAAGCTTCAGCGAGCTTTTTCATGACCGCGAACTGAGACCATTATTATTAATAATCACTGAGACGAGGTGTGTAACCTATATTTATCCCATGACCTGCCTCTTTGTCTCTGTTAGCTGAGGAGGGGATTATTTTGGATTATCCATCACAACCATATGAATTATCCATCACAACCGAGTCTCGATCTCACCTGTCATTGGTCTTTGTCTTTGGTCTCAGAGTACAACTGAATAATTTATAGAGGTCATCTGCATATTTATCGTTAACTCGGGACTACTTTTTTTCAGCAAAACGATTGAGATATTCTGCGGTATAAAAGTCGAACTGACGTTTGGCTAACGATCTACAAACATTATCATTGAAGAAATAAAGAAAACAACAAAGAATGTACATAATCTGTTTGGGTGAATAGAGCTGAGTGAAGATTATGAGTTGTCCGACGTGGTGAGACTGAGAGAGAGACAGAGAGCACGAGAGAGAGAGCGACAGAGACACACAGTGATTCAAGGCGCACAACTCTAGTAAAGTTGTCGTAACGAACCTCGCTTCATGGGCAACCGCTTAGATCAATCCCAAGAGCATCCTGATTCAAAATCTTGAGCGACAAAATAAAACTTACAGTAACTAAAACAGTATGCTTATAGTTTTGTTCATTTGTTATCGCTTTTAGAGCATTGATTGCTAAATATGGTTCAACAGAACAAGGCTGTCTCATCAGTCGTCTGCTACAGATCTATCGTCTGCAGCCGCGTCTCGCTGGCGCCAGCGATACGCACCCTCTGCTGCAGGATCTGTCGTTTGCTATACTCATGTAGTATCTTCGGCTCAAGTTGACCAGCATGGAAATTGCCATTTTCAAAGTTGGTGATACTGTTAGAATAAAAGGTGGCGAAGAAGGTCGGATCTTGGACATACAGCTCACTAGGCTACACTGAATGCGTTGCCGCATAAAAACAACTCGACAGTGGTGCGCCGTTTTCCCCCAGACAGATACCTCGCCTAGCCCTAAGACAACGACAGACATCAAAGTTAGGCTCACCTAAATCAGTAAGTGACGATTGAAGAAGTAGGTAATACAAATTTGAACACTGAAGCACAAAGGCTCGAATAAGCACAAACTCAGCAATCATCTTCATCGCTTGTAAAATCACACACGCGGTCTTTCGAATCCCGCTGAACTCAGGTCCAAAATGAGTTACTTCCCTTCGGGTATCATTCTCTCCCGTCGCTAGCTGTGAAGCGAAGATTATCAGAATGCGGTCTTTCGCAGTTGTGACGAATGCCAGCTCGGGTAACCGACTGAAACCAGCCGGTAACTGCACAGTATCAAATGCATTCAACGGCACAATCCTGGAAACAAAAAGACAAAAGGGGACTCGTTTCGCACATGAATATCATGACACGATTTTCGGTGGCAGAAGGTTTGATGAGCAGTAAACAGGCACTCGCAAAGTTTGTGTCAAAAAGTTAGGTTTTTTAATGAAAACGTCGGAGTAATGGGATAAAAAGCTTACACACCTCGTCCTGAATATCGTGCATATTTTCCCTCGGGTCGATTTACAGGTATTACCTCGCCAGAGGCTCGGTAATACCTGAAAATCGACCCTAGGGAAAATATGCACGATATTCAGAACTCGGAGTGTGTAACCTCTTTATTTCTCCTTTCTTCAATTATATATTATTCAAAGAAAAGAGGAGTTTTCATGCGAAAGTTTGATCGAATCCTGCGCGGTTGTACAGTACCAGCACTTGAACTTGATACATGTATCCATTTACAACGCCGCGCGTCATGCTGCACAAAAAGTAAGCATCGGTGTCAGTGATACGATACTGGCGCTACTGCTGCACCGCCAGCACACGCACAAACTTTATCTCCCCGCTGTATTGTCCCATGTTCTTTCTCTAAAAATGCATTGCCTTTGTGCTTTTCTCTGGAACAGGAATCGGAGCGGTGTGTGTGTGGAGGGGGCCGGTGGTGGTGATCGAGTATGTGTTTGAATAAAACGTGTTTGAGAATGTGTTGATATGATATAAAACAATGACCATCACTCACACTGTGTTTCACTGTGTTGGTGAATGACAATCCATTTTTTTTTGTTGAAACTATTTTTTCTTTTGCCTGAAGTAGTCAATCTTCTGCCTGATTGTATTTTCTTTTGCCTGAGTATATTTTCTTTTGCCAGTTTTTTTTTCAAACAGCAATTCTTTTGGCGGATGAAATTTTGTTTTGGTACTTAAATTCTTGGTCACTGAAACCATCTTTTCTTTTGGTGAAAGCATCTATTTGTTTGGTAGAACCATCTTTTCTTTTGGTTCATTAAACGGGTGCCTATTACATCCAGCAAACACATGTGTACGATTCTAACATAGTTAACAAACAAAAGATATCTGTACTCACCGATACAAGAACAGCACAAGACAATACGAATGTTCGCTTATGTAAGTGTAACCAAGTGCCAAATGTAACCTACCCTGCTCGCGGGACCAAATGTAACCGAGTGCCCCTTTCTCTCCAAACTCAAACAAACTGACACAAGTTAAATTACCAGGTTCTTTTATTTCCAATGATGGTGAGGGGAAATGTGTGGGAAAACAGGGGTTTACCTTCAATACAAAACTTCCAATGTGTTCTACTCTCTAAAACTAAAACAAACCAAAACAATACTCTAAATCCTCACTCTAGAACTATACTCCAAAACTATACTCTAAATCCTCACTCTAAAACTATACTCCAGAACTATACTCTAGAACTATACTCCAGAACTATACTCCAGATCCTCACTCTAGAACTATAGTCTAAAAAATCAAAAGACCCAATGAAACTCTAATCTAAACAAACGAAGTCTAAAAAAACAACCTAAAAACAATCCCCAACCAATCTAACAAAACCTAATTAAAACCTCGTCTCCTGAACATAACGGAAACCCCGTCTACTGAACCTAACTGAACTCTCGTCTACTGAACCTAACTGAAATCTCGTCTACTGAACCTAACTAAAATCTAACTGAACCCCTCTAACGAAACCCCGTCGCACATTCCGCCATTCTGTAAATCACAGAATGCACGTCATAAGCATACATAAACAACTCAACAATTTCAACCACCACAACCTAAATCCTTTAACAACAACAAAACACATCATTCCTTCCAAATAACATGCCTACAATACAATTTTCTCAAACACTCAAACGGGTTTCTAAAACATTCAACAAACAAAAGTTTTCCCGAACATTCAGCTCACAAAACAATCTACTTGAACATTCAAATAAATCCTCCTAAAGCAGGTCACAACCCGCATACTTTAACGCTGTTTTACCCATTATATAAAAAGAATAGCATATACATAACATACCCGTCTCAACAAAGTCACATTACTGTTCCCTTTCTGCTCGTAGCAAACCTGCCACGCGACCGCTCACTGGACACGTCTGTTCTGTTCAAAGCACCAGCGAAAAGTAAATGCCCCAACCCACAACATCCCGCGTGCCTACGTCACAAGGTTAAAACAAATTCAACTCCGAGGGGTTTCGGGTACCGAAAAGCGATCATTTTACCTATGCAAATTAAAGGATCGGCTCTTCCGCCAGACCATTTCAATACAAACAAAACACAGTCTCGGAAACCTTAGTGGATCCCCGATAGTACAGGTTTAAATCCTCGATAGCACAGAGGTACCACGAGTTCAAACGGATGCGCAAAAGTACATGTGTACGGTAACTGTCGCTCAGTCACAAGCTCACATCAGCTTCATCAGGTACAAACACAAAAGGCAACATGAGGCAGACGCAACAAGGAACGAACATGGTTTGAAAAGAATATGGAGGGGAAACACAAAAAGGGAAAGGAACTCTAGGAACGGAAATAAATGACAGGGGAGAGACGTGGTTGGATTATGTCAGGGGCACACACACACGCACACACGCACACACACACACACTCACACAAACACACACACATACACACACACACACACACACACACACACACACTCACACACACACACACACACACACACGTGCCGCTAATCCACAGTATGTGTACATTACATTTTTACAATCAAGCCGTCATGTGTGGATGTGCCCAGGGATAATATAAAATTGGACTCTACTTGTTTTCTGTCTGTGGAGGTGCTGTACATTTGCCAGACACCTTTCACACGTGCATCCAGGGAGGTGTGGTTGCTGCTGTTGAAATGTTGGGCAACAGACCTACAGCGGCGATGCCGAATATCTGCCAGATGTTCGGTGAAGCGGGTAGAGAGAGTTCTTTCGGTCTCACCAATGTAGAGTACTTTTGGGCATTTAAGGCAGGATATGGCGTAGATAAGGTTGCGGCTGGTGTAGAAGAACGTGCGTTTAATTTTGAAATTTTTTGGGGGGCCGTTCAGAGTGTTAGAGTGGCAAATGTGGGAGCAGGTGTGGCAACGAGGGTTCTGACATGAGTGTGTGCCGGGTTTTAGGGGAACTGGCGAACGTAGAGAGGATGGAACCAGGAAATTTCGAAGGTTGCAGTCCCGCCGGGAGGCCTACAAGGGTGGCATGTTGAACGTTTCGCCAACAGAGGGGCTAGACTTAAGAATGAACCAATTTGTTTTCAAAATGTGGCGAACAGGTAGGTTGTGGGGATGGTGGGTCAGAACTGCCACAGGTCTGTCTGATCTGTCTGTGGTGGCTGATGGCTGCAGAGCTTCGTGTCTCGGTATGCGGCGAACTTTATTTAAGGCCACATTCAAGAGGCTGGATGGGTAATCACGTTGAAGGAAGAAGTCATACATTTCTGCTGCTTTCTCTTCAAAGTCATCTGTGTCGGAACAGATGCGGCGCAGTCTGAGAAACTGGAAAAATGGAATTCTTTGCGCGAATTTAGCGCATAACGCACAAACAGAATGATACAGAAGCGTACATCCCCTGGGAACAGAAGCGTACACCACGTGTTTTAAAGGGGGGTACAGACCAAATAAAACAATATAGGGGAGATATGGTACAATATTATGAATGTAACATTATTTAGGCTAGTGTGGTGTATAATTGCAGGGAAAGGCAAATTGTCGAATTTGAATCCACAACGCCGCATTTACGACCACAAAACGTACTCTAATTTCCTGTAAAGGCATAAATACAAATATGTTGTAACGTAGCTGCATTGAGGAGTACCGATACATTATTTTGTATTTGACTGGTAATCGATGTACTTGTAATTTAGCCCCCCAAACATGTATTTAATGCAGCAACTTACCTACGGCTGAGGACACAATTGCTGCGAAACCCACCGGAGAAGGCGATATGCTCTAAAACGGGCGTACACCTTCTTCCGGCATGGTAACGCAGATATGCTGTGAACAAGCTCACTTCAGACGCGATTAATCTATAACTTGTTTTGTCTCTCGAACAGTGCAACAGCTATTTTTGGTTAGAATATGTCACACTGACACAGACGCACCACTATTACGTCTGGGCACAGATTGCGCGGTAAAAGAGACTGACGGTTTACGTGAGGTTTTGCAAGTATGCATACGCTCTTGGTCATACTCACCATGAACGACGGCCATTTATATGCACAGACAGACATACAGACAGACAAATACTGACACACACAGACACATAGAAAGACATTCAGACAGACATGAAAACAGATATACAGACACACAGTCTGGCACACACACCCACACACACACACACCTTACACACACACATACACACTAAACACACACACACACACACACACTAAACACACACACACATACACTAAACACGCACACGCTTAACACACACGCACGCGCACGTTTGCACAAACACACACACACACGCGCACACACACACACACATACACACACGCACACACGCACGCACGCACGCACACACACACACACTCACCCCCCACACACACTAAACACACACACACACACACACACACACACACACACACACACACACACACACACACACACAATTCATTGATGAAAATAGCTCGTGTTTGCCTGCTCTGGCCTGATTTATTTAGTTGCGATGTTTTACTTGCATGTTTTCTTTGACAGACACAATCTAGTTGTAATGAATCGCGGTTATGGTGTTTATAGTTGAAGGGATATAACTAGTGCTTTTTGTAATACAAAGAGTTTGTCAGGAGTTGTTTAACTACTGCCTGACAATTGAAAGTCATTCGACCTGGGCTCTCTGATGAGAAAACCTGCTCTTGCTTTTGATGTCAACTTTGGAAGAAAACATTTGATCTTGATGTCAACCTTGGAACCGGGAAACATTGCCGGGATGACTTGGACTTTTGTATGGGTGCCGCCATATTGGAAGATGAGGTACTTTGCTAGTTTTGTGTGAACTTGAACATTTCTTTTGTATGCGCGGACATGACTTGTGTACTTGAATAATTTCGGAATTGTATAATTTTCTTGTGCTCGGTTCAGGGCCGGACCAAATGAGTTGTAAGGGGGGGTTCCTCCTTTTTTGGGGGGGCAAATCAGCGAAGTGGCGAAGCCACAAGCGCGCGCGCGCGAACTAGGGGGGTCCGGGGGCATGCTCCCCCGGAAAATGTTTGAAAAACGGTTAAAATCTGTGCAATCTGGTGCAGTCTGGGCCTTGTTTTGAGGGTTAAGAGCAGCATTGTGTTGTACCTTTTTCTCATCGGATTTCACATTGAATAAAATTTGTTAGAGACACACACAAAATTTATTTAAAAAAATAAAAATAAAAAAAACACTCAAAGCAAGGTACATGCTTTTTCCAGGGGGGGGGGGGGGGGTTCCGGAACCCCTGGAACCCCCCCCCCCTGGGTCCGGCCCTGCGGTTGGTGTGTTTTTGAATATTGTTAGTTGTTACAGTAGGGTGTTATATTTTGTAACAGGCCGCCCCAGTCTGACTTGTGCGGGGTGATGCCAGTGTGGCGAGGGTGCGATGGAGGCCGTAAGGTTGAAGGCTAGCTACATCGTCACCTCTACATAACGTAAAAGTTATGTTTTGTTTATTTGCTTTCTTGTCCTTGTAAATATGTTATGACTTTGACAATGAATGAGTGAGTTTCAAAAGGTCGTGGACAATGAATGAATGAGTTTCAAAAGGTCATGAATTGATTATTGTAAGCAAGAACATATTTGAGAATTTGAGGAATGAGTTGATAATTGCTATGTCAGAAACAAACCAATTTGTATGTTCTAATTAAACCATTGGCTATTGTTTGGAAAGAATGAGTTGGTGAAAGACTACAAATTCTTCTAATCTTCTCTCTGCTTTCCTAAACTTCTGAGCGGGAGTCAGATGATTGACTGTGTGTGTGTGTGTGTGCACATATAAAGAATCTGGAAGGAGATTAATAAGGATAAATACGGATCTTCTTTATTTCAAATCTCTTACACTAGTGGCGATTGCAATGGCGCTGATTATCTTCATTGTATCGTCCTGAGAAAGAGAAAACCTAGTTGTCAGTTGAGTGTGTTCCTTTTTTTAATGAAAGATCCAACGTGTTTTGAATGTTTGCTTAACTCTTATAACTTGAAGAAGAGTAGCCTACGACTTGACAAAGAGACATCGAGCACATCTATCACAACAACAAACAAGTCGCGCGACGCGATAGGCCTATAACAACATTTAGTCAAGCTGTCTTCATCAAAGTAACAGATTCAAAACAAGTCTAACGATACTATACCCAGGAACTCTCATGTGAAATTTCAGGAAGATCGGTCCAGTAGTTTTCTCTGAATCGCTCTACACACACACACATACACACACACACGCACACACACAAACACACACACACACGCACACGCACACACACACACACACAAACACACACACACACATTCACACACACACACACACACACACAATCAAACACACACACACAAACACACACACACACATACACACACACACGCACACACACAAACACACACACACACATAACCACCCTCGTCTCGATTCCCCGTCTATGTCAACACATTTAGTCAAAACTTGACTAGATGTAAAAACCATTGAAAGGTCATTTTTTGGGAAAATGTTAACTTTAAATGCGATGAGTCGTGAAAAGTTACCTACATAACAATCGTCACTGGTAACGAAACAAATCACGCTCCACGCCTGCTGCGTTGTTGACCCGTGGTTTGTAATAATGTAAAACATCTTACAAATTGCGAGGCGCGCGCCTATGTTATAGACATATTAGTGTGTGCGAACTAACATGTGTATTATATTTATTCACACACACACACACACACACACACACACACACACACACACACACACACACACACACACACACACACACACACACACACACACACACACACACACACACACACCGTATTTGAGTCAGTCAATCAGTAATTACATCTCGCCAACCTCCCCTCCCCCCACACACACACACTTCTCATGTTGCTTTTGTTTACATGTTGCGGGTGTTCCTATAGTCGTGCAGTACCCAAGTGCTGTCCTCAGCATTTTTACCACGAAATACAAGGGCATCTAAGAGAGTATGAGGTATGTCAAGAAGAAGAAACAAAAATCAAACGTTATATCTCTGTCCAAACGTGTACAGCTTTATACTTGTCACTCTCTGACATCGCTATAGAAATGGTATACATTTTGGGGAGTCTAAATATCGCTGTCACACACACGAAAGATGGTGCGGGGACAGAAAGTAACATTCTCCGATAATGAAGCCTACCTAATGAAGCAGACGTACCCACCGTTTCCCACCCCGAGTATGATACGTTCAATCATGAGAGCAGCACAGAGGAACTACACAGTCTATATATGTATTATGTATTATAATTTCCTCGTCACGTGTGTGTAATGCATTTGCATGGCGAAATTGCCTGAATTTTGTTTCAGTCGTTGAATAACACTGCCAGTTTCACTAAAAGTAAGTTGAGAGAGGGATATGGTGTGTGTGTGTGTGTGTGTGTGTGTGTGTGTGTGTGTGTGTGTGTGTGTGTGTCAGGACCTCTAATGTATCGCCCAGTGTTCATCTCTAAAGGGAGGTAATAAGCTGCAGATAACAAAAACATTGAACAGTTGTCTCTCTTCCTTTGCGATTTGGAAAGACATTGACTCGAATCAGTTGCAGACTCATGTTCACTGTTGAAGATTTCATCACATACTGAACAAACAATAAATCAACCAAAGCTATTCATGTTCTTGTATTTTTAAAAGACAATCCGAAATAATGAAATGAACACATGAAAGAAATGACCCAAAAAGGATGTTTACAACAAGCAAAGTAGCACAACACGAATCTTACTTGTGCCAGAAATCACACTAGAAGAGACCATTACAATCAGATTTTCATTTGGCAAAAAGTAAATAACCAAAATACACAAATTGGATAGTATATGACGCGCACACACACACACACACACACACACACACACACACACACACACACACACACACACACACACACACACACACGCACATACTATCACACACACACACATCCACATACACACACACACGCACACGTACACACACGCACGCACGCACGCACGCACGCACACACACACACACACACACACACACACACACACACGCGCAAACTTTTATTTTTTCTTTCATTTATGTTTATTTTTGCCAGCAAACAGACGCCACTTTGAACAAATACAGACTTATCACAACGGAGAATATAACCTGCATTCTCCTTTAGCTCATATGACTGTACTTGTTACTTTGCCAATCTTGACACTGTTGCAGATGAAAATATAGCCATTTTTAAGTGATTCATTGTACATCGTAAAATAATATTGTCACTACTACAGAGCTGTTGAGACTGTTACATGAAAATGAAACCATCATTCACCTCAGACAAATATTCCGAAAAATCAACAGCTTGGCTGCTTTTTAATGCGGGAATATGAATTTGTTTCACATCGACATGGCCGTCAGTTACAAAGCAAAGTGAGCAGACGAGTTTGTTATTTGCAGACAGAAGTCAGACTGTTGTTATTTGTGACCCTCCACCATGAAATGAGTCGCATGTCACCTCACGCGGTTTTGCGCTAGGCATAATATAAGTCCGGGGGGTGTCTAGTAACAGTGTGAGGGTCACCTTAGTCACAGGCTTATAACTCGAAAAGTGTGCACTCTTTTTTAAAACGGTTTTCACCACTTGATAGAGAATAAACAACTCTGTAAGAAAATATAAAAATATGAAAATCATGAAAAGGTGACATACGATTCATTCCGTGGTGGAGGGTCACATTTGGTATTTGTCCAAATAAAATGTTGTTCGTATTCAATATGGACGTTTTGGTATATGAGCCAATGTCAAAAGGTGCTGTCTGACAGCTTCGAAAATCAAAGTACATCCAAAGTAAAATGACTGGTGTTTTGAGTTGCTTAACACATTCAGTATATAGTTTCTAAAGGAGAAAAGGGAAAATCTTTCACAACGGCTGTGTTATTTGGCCGTTAAGTTGAGGCTTGACGAGTGTCTCTTGTGGCATGTAAGGACATAAACCTGATTTTTTCCATTTTTTTTCTAGAACTTTCATTTCTACTGAGCTCGCATATGAGTATTGGGGTGTAGATTAAATATAATCAAGGTAAAAGCGCATAAAAGAAAGAAATTAAAACATTTGTGGAAAAAAAAATGAAATTTGATAAAAAAAAGTGTCTAGTGTGACATTGTGACGACAAAGCTTAAATTAGCCAGAAATGGTACCAAACTTCAAAATATAGTGGTTATTTTCATTGTTTTTCCTTTTCACCGACAGTTTTTGTTCAAAACTGGTTCTTTTGTGTATCTAGTTGAACAACAACATTTTTTGGAAGCTTTTTTAAAGTTTGAGTTTTTGTGACGCAAAGAGTCACGCTAGACACGCAATTTTCAAACTTTAATAATTTCTTTAAAAAGCGGACAAATGGGACGAAAAACACACAGAACTATGTATTGGGGTTCATGCAATCATTTGGTTTAAATCCAACTGCCCAGAAAAAAGCTTATTAGCATTTTTTCTAAAACTATCGAGAGTACTCAAACACCTTGTCAAAATACGTCCCTAAAAAGCACTAATTTGCGTAATTAATGAGGAGCAGAATTTTAACTGTTTATAGTTAGTCTTTGGTTTTTCTCTGCGATCATCTTTATTCATTAATCTCTCAGAAAAACCAAAAGTTCAATCTGAGTGTACATTCAGTAAATAGTTACAGAACTTATAAAATACCTAGCGTACCCACAGCACCTTTTGACATTGGCTCATATATCTAAGTACAAGGTTCCTCTTATTCAACGTGGACTCTTTGTTATTTGTCCAATTGAATGGATGCTCTTTTCCAATGGGAAATCTTTGCTATATGTGTTCAATCGAACGGATGTTCTTTTTCAACATGGAATCTTTGGTTTGCGTCTAAGTGAATGGATGCTCTATTTCAATGTGGAATTATTGACAGATGCGTAATTATGAACATGGTCGTGTTCACGAGCGGAATAATCTTGTAATATTTTTAGATACTTTGTTATCCAGGCAGGTTGCTTTGTACGTAGTAAAGCCGGAATACGAGACAAAAACAAACACAAAATCAGTCGATGTTGATAAGAACATTTAAATTAAATCTTAGAATGAAAAGAGATTAAAAGCGTGCATGTGTTCTGCGCGAACTTAGAATCCGGTTTCATTCTAGAATGGACCGGGTCCAGGTTGGAATTCTAACCCTGCGCAAGTACAGGGGTGCCATTCTAGAATGAAACCCTTGAATAAAGGGGGCCGTAATGTTTGTAGGTAAGACAGAGTTGTCTTCCCTTGAATTATCTCCACCTGCACCTTCCCTTTGATAAAATGGGGCTGATTTGTCTACCCCTGAAAAAATCCTTTGGCGATCTTGCGATGTCATGTCATGTCAAGAAAGTTGACACTCCTGAGTACGCAATAAACAAAGGCAGACCATAGCAAGGGGGACTACCAGGGCGGTAATGTTTGCAGGGCAGTTGTTTTTGTGATGAGAGCCGGTTGCGGCCGCTTGCAATGTCAGCGCTGTCTCCCTCTCGGAAATGTCCGGTTTTTTGACAATTTTTTTGACAGACAGACAGACAGACGGCCAGACCGACAGACCAACAGAAGGACAGAGTGAGTTATAGAGCTGTTGTCACAGGTTTAAAAAAGTTGACATTATATCTTCACAATTCAGAAGACTAACTTCATGTATATGAATAAGATTAAAAGTTACAAGAGAGATCGGCAAAACACTGTCAGTCCGGAAATTTCCGTTCGTAGCGATCAGTGTTGAGTGTCTCTCAAAATCGTAATCACTTTCAGAACATCACAATCCCAATTCACTATGTCTTTGAGTAAAGTGTAAAAAACCCGAAAAAAAAACCCAACCAAACACACAAAAAACAAAAACAAACAGAGAATCCACATTTGTGGCTTTGGCTGTTTGATAGTCTAACTGAAATGACTATTCCAACTTGGACCCAAATTCTAACCTTGCGCACGGCCGATTCTAGAATGGACCAGCAACAAGGGTTTCATTCTAGAATGGCACCCCTGTACTTGCGCAGGGTTAGAATTCCAACCTGGACCCGGTCCATTCTAGAATGAAACCGGATTCTAAGTTCGCGCAGAACACATGCATATGAGAGAGATGGAAACGCAATCAAAATGTTACATCATATAATTGTCTATCATACTGTTTTGTTCGGATTAAAATATCACAGGCACAATCAACGCTGAGTCGGATACCAGTCGATGTCAGTCAATGGTAGAGTTCAGGGTCAACGTCAGCGGAAAAGTGTGTAGAGTACGCCGAGCATTGTGGGTAGCAGTACAGTAAGGTGGCCGATGGTTATCTGAGATGCATCTGCGAAGATGAAACATATTTCAACGGTCAGTGTGAAATCATTAGACTTAAAGGCATAATGCTGTTGCCCCATTGTCAAGAGAGAGAGAGAGAGAGAGAGAGAGAGAGAGAGAGAGAGAGAGAGAGACAGACAGACAGACAGACAGACAGAGACAGAGAGAGAGAAAGAGAGAGAGAGAGAGAGACAGAAAGACAGACAGAGAGAGAGACAGACAGAGACACAGAGAGAGAGCGATAAAGGCACACACACACACACACACACACACACACACACACACACACACACACACACACGTACACAGCCACGCACACCCACACACATAGCCTACACACACACACACACACACACACACACACACACACACACACACACACACACACACACACACATACATACACACACATACATAGCACATACACACACACACATACACACGCACACATAGACACATAGACTCATAGACACACACACACACAACCACACTTACAAGCACGCACGCACACACATACACACACACACACAAACGCACGCACACACACACACACACACACGCACACACACACACACACACTAACGCGCGCACACACAAATACACAGAGCCACACACATACATACGCACGGAGCCTTCTCCTGGCAACAGATCGCTGGTAAATTCATGACGTCTTAAAATAACTCACTACAAAGCAATGATTTTCAGTTTGACTTACCGCCACCACCATCGCCACCACCACCACCTCCAGTACCACCGCCACTACCGCCATTACCGCCAACACCACTACCTCCCTGACCTGCACAAGGAGTGATAGCCATTAAATAAATAAATAGACAGATCTTTTCGCAGGAAAACATTTGAAGCGGTGGTGCGATTGCATTCATATGTCCAACTACCTGCCAGTATGTCGGGATGACTGTTTGCTTGTCAGGCAGTTGATTGACTGAAAACACACACACACACACACACACACACACACACACACACACACACACACACACACACACACACACACACACACACACACACACTCACACACACACACACACACACACACGCACACACGCACACATACACAAACACATACACCACGACCCTCGTCTCGATTCCCCCTCTATATATGTTAACACATTTGGTCAAAACTTGACTTAATGTAAAAAGGACATTGACAAACAAGTCTTTACCTTGATTAGGAGCAACTGTAGTGTTCGCTGATTGTCCCCCTGTAAATATTACCAAAGAGTAAAATGGAGATTATAAATTTGAACACACAAGAGTTTGATAAATAAGATAAGAT
>NC_090256.1:7224706-7254706 GCF_037325665.1 Littorina saxatilis | reverse complement strand
GATATTTAGACGAGTATAAATGCTGACGAGTCGAAGACGAGTTGCTTTATACTTGTTCGAGTCTAAATATTGGACCATATTGCTATGCTGAAAAACACAATAGCGTTTATATTGCTATTCTGACATAATATTCTGTGTTAAAATCATCATGATTTTTGTTGGCAACAACTACCAGAAGGGTCCATGTCGTTGATTGCAGAGGACGGTTATAGTGCGCATATCCCTTTGCGCATGTATCCACGGAAATCACCGAACATTGAAAAACCCACGGACATGTATTACGGAGAAGACTCGAGATAACCGGATGTTTAGCATTACGTCAATATGCTAGGAATCATATGACGTCATGACGTATCATGCTTGCTTGCGTATATTCTATGTTCGAAAGTCTGACTTCTGTTGGGGATTCGCGTGATGAAGACTGCGGTAAATCTGTAGATGATAAGAGAACAAGGATTGTCTCAGAAGAAACGACTAAATGTTTCAGACCGGTAACTTCATTTCAACATTGCACTATACAATGGACGTTCTATGTGACAGGAGAGTTTGCTGATTTTGTGTTAAACATTGGAAAGATCGTCTGCTAGAATCAGAGATAGGTCGCTTCAGATAGCAGCTTCTTGAACTTTGCAAGGTGTGTTGCCTGTTAAAGAACTGGATTTTTACACGTAATGTATGTCATGTACAGTAAGCAACAAACAAACACATACACAAAGCAAATGGCATCTTATTCCTTGTCGGTCCCTGATTCCAAAAACATACAGATATGTTATGTTTGGAGTTGTAAACAAGGTCAGAGAGTTAAAAAGAATAGAGATACGGAAAAGCGTGCTATCCTGCTCAGCGCAACCACTACCGCGCTATTCTGGCTTGTCATTTTCACTTCTTTTTCCACGAGCGGGGGACTGACAATGCTTTTTGATCTTGGTGAAAAATGCAATGCGTTCAGTCTCATTCCGTGAGTTCGACAGCTTGACTAAATGTAGTAATTTCGCCCTACGCGACTTGTTTATTCTTGTCAATACGTATAATACTTTGCACCCCTGCATTACTAAATGGGAATTGTTGGAAAGAAAAATCACTTCGTTTAAACCAAACTCTTAAACCACCTTACAGCATGCTTACAAACAAGGAAGGAAAATAACAACTTCTCTCGTTACAAAAAAAAAATCTGTTACAACTTGGTAACACTTCTGGAGACCATCAAACACAGGAATTGTGTAAAGTGTCAAGGATTTAGGGGCAACAAAGTTTTTAAACTATTACAATGTTTAATTGTTGTACCTTTACAGGACCCTGCTACGAGCTTACTATTCGAAAAGGGTGAACCAAAATAGCATCAATTGTCGAGATAATCAAATCATGCAAATGAGTGAAGCTTCACATTCTTAAGCCGTTTAACAGCCCTCGGACTATATTGCTTTTGGAACAACTCCCTGCTAGTGTAAAGCAGCATGTAAACCACGACAAATACATCCATGCTTGTATTTATACAACCCCTGTAATGCAACCGAGGGGTGGATTAAATCTAGTTGATTATTTTTAGACAAGTGAGAAATTAGAACGAACTACTTTTATTACACCATAATCACCCGTGGATTATTCGAAGTAAGAATAAAGAGGGCTAAAATATAATCAATACAAGAATTTATTTTTAGAACATGACATCAATTGAAATCCAGACGATTGGACCCTGTTGCGGAAGAAAACAACGTTGACTCAAAACTGTAACAACAATCGCTGTGATATGAATGCTGTTTTTATATGTTATACTCTCACTTTCTCCCAAGCGCAAGACAAATTCTTCCATGAAAATTGAAGCCAATAAAATTTGAGTTGAGTTGAGTTGAGTTGACGTGTATAAAGTACACGCATACCGGGCCTCGCCAGGTTTGTTTCTGTGACTTGTCGACAGACGATGCAATTTGCTTTGTGTGTGTTTTTGTTGTTGCTTACTGTACATGACATACATTACGTATACGTGTAAAATCCAGTTCTTTAACAGGCAACAAACCTTGCAAATTTCCAGAAGCTGCAATCTGAAGCGACCTATCTCTGATTCTAGCAGACGATCTCTCCAATGTTTAACACAAAATCAGCAAACTCTCCTGTCACATAGAACGTCCATTGTATAGTACAATGTTGAAATGAAGTTACCGGTCTGAAACATTTAGTCGTTTCTTCTGAGACAATCCTTGTTCTCTTATTATCTACAGATTTACCGCAGTCTTCACCACGCGAATTCACAACAGAAGTCAGACTTTCGAACATACAATCTACGTAGGCAAGCATGATACGTCATGACGTCATATGATTCCTAGCATATTGACGTAATGCTAAACATCCGGTTATCCCGATTTTTCTCCGTAATACATGTCCGTGGGTTTTTCAATGTTCGGTTATTTCCGTGGCTTCATGCGGAAAGGGAACCGTCGTCTGCAATCAGTCAACGACATGGACCATTCTGGTCCTTGTTGCTGACAAAAACATGATTTTAACACAGAATGTAATGTCAGAATAGCTATATAAACGCTATTGTGTTTTAATCGTAGCAATAGTGTCCGATATTTAGACGAGACAAGTATAATGCCGACGAGTCGGAGACTAAGAATAAAGTAAAAGAATAGGGACTATTTGAACGACGCGCATTTGACACTCTGAGTGATTAGGCTGAAATGAAATTGCTTACAAAATGTCGTCTGCATGACTGCATGTTCGACCTGTGTTGTTCTTTGTATAAATAGCTTAAACAATGACGACAACTCGTTGATTACTGGAAAATAAACCACTCGTGGGTATTTGCAGCCGCTTGGTAAATTCACTCGCTCACACTCGTGAATTACCAAGCGGCTGCAAATACCCACGAGTGGTTTATTTTCCAGTAATCAACGAGTTGTCGTCATTGTTTAAGCTCTATATATATAATGGGAGTACATCATTCGTCCACTTAGAAACATATCAACAAGCAAGAGCCTGGTCGTTTTGTGTGTACATAGGTGTTTTTTTTCTCAGAATCAGCCACACATTTCAACTTTGTACAGGAAACCTCCACGCTTTAGATTGCAAGTATATAAGTAAAGAAAAAAATAGGTGTGGTTAAGGTAACATAGCCAAAAAAATAGGGTAGGAAGGTAGGCAGTCCCTTTTTTTTTTTTTTACTTTTTTTTCTAATCTGTACAAATCAAACCTACTTGACAGGGAAATAAGTGTGCGACTCGAGCGCTTTCGCTTTCATTGCGTTTTCTGCACTCTTTTTTTTTTTTTTTGACAAATGTAATAAAAAGTTATAGGGTCGGCCCCTAAAAATAGGGTAGGTCGGGTTACCGAAACCACACCTATTTTTTTTTTTTTAGGCCTAACATTCGAGGGGTAAGATGCTCTCAGCGAATGCCAAATCTGTGATGACGTTCACGTCGTTTAGTAATACTACGCGTTCGCCAGTCTCAGGAGACTTGGGATTTGTCACGCTCTCGATGGTTTACTGCAGCGTCGGGTATGGCTGAACAAGCCGACAAAGAAATACATATACAACTTCGGTCTGTCTTAATTTCTATTTGTTTCTTTCTTTCGGACTGCGGCTTGGCAAGTCAACATGCCGACAAAAAGAATATTTGAACTCCAGTACTTGAAACAAGGTGTGGGTGTCTCGTGGCAGACTACACTCCGAAGACAATATCTCTATAATATTGCTATTTCATATGTTACGTGGATTTCCATTGGTCAATTTGGCAAAACTGAGCTCAGTGCAAAAGTGATATCGACGACATTTCCGTCGATATCAGTTTTGATATCGACGACCTCTTTATTGCTTCCCCACTTCAAAAACAAAAACACCTAAATTTAAAAACAAACACATATATATGAAAATGTAATGATTCCAGAATTTAGTTGAGCAAGTGACTAAAGACTTTTTGAAAGAAAAAACATTTTGAAATACTGAAAAGTACAAGAAAAGAGTGAACAAAAAGAAATAATAATCAGAGGGAGGGATATGGAACAGCCAAAACTGAGACAAATACTTTTGTAATTTCTTTACAGTAAGTACAAAATGTCCAGAGAATTTGCAATATATCTAACATTGACTGACTGTGTGACGATATCTTCTGCTATTGGTCTGTTTCGACAGTGATATCAAAATCTCGACCTCCGGTCTCGATTTTGATATCACTGTCTCAACAGACCATAGCAGAAGATATCATCACACAGTCCGTCAATATTGGGTAATATATGACTCACCCAGAAGAAGAACAGCAGCGAGACTTAGCAGGACAGTGAAGCTGTTCATCTTCTGTTCACTTCAGAACACTTTGGACTTGTCTTGGTTAATACTATAAATCACGAGCCTTGTATCCCAGCAGAGACGTAGATTTTGCTATCGTGTCTTCCTTTCTTCTGCTGACTTTTCCTACTTAAATACGATCATCACCAGTATCTTGGTGCGAACATATTCGTGATTGGTCAAAACCTGTATTTGTATCTTCTTCTGTGTGTATATCTGCTGGGTGCCCAATAGAATTGATTTTATTTTGGGCACACATGAACAAATGAGTTGATAGATCACGCGAAGGATGCCTTTTGAATAGTGTGTGACGCGATACCCTCCGCGCCCCCTCCCGCCCCGCCCCTATCAATATCTCTCTCTCTCTCTCTCTCTCTCTCTCTCTCTCTCTCTCTCTCTCTCTCTCTCTCTCTCTCTCTCTCTCTCTCTCTCTCTTACTCTCTCTCTCTCTCACTCTCTCTCTTTCTATATGTCTCTCTCTCTCTCTCTCCATCTCTCTCCCTCCCTCTTTGCCAACCAACACACACACACACACACACACACACACACACATTGCCACCCATACACACACATACATCCCCCGCGACTTTAAGTCTGCCGGCATATTATGAAATCATTACGAAATGTAAAAAGAACCGGCCGAGAATAACGTTTCAAAATGCAACCTTCCTCTGACCCTTTAACACAAAAACAAGGCCGCATATTTCCAAAAGCTTTGGATTAAAGTCTCAAAGGTGAAAACCCGATGGAATGTAATATGTGATGGGCACGAGTGTAAAAACGCGAGATAAAATGACTGATAATTGATCGGAAATATGTACAAGTTGGGACATATTTACTGACAGTGTTTGTTGGGCTGCGCATATGCAGCATAATACAACAGTTCGGGTGTTGGTTTTGGTTCGTGTACGCTGGTTGTTGCTGTTGTGCGCGCGCGCGCGCGTGTGTGTGTGTGTTTATGTGTGTGTGTGTTTGTGTTTGAGTGTGTGTGTGTGCATTTGTGTGTGTGCGCGCGCGTGTGTGTGTGTGTGTGTGCGTGTGTGTGTGCATGTGTGTGTGTGCGTGTGTGTGTGCGTGTGCATTTGTGTGTGTGTGGGTGTGTGTGTGTGTGTGTGTTTATCTGGTGGGTAAAAACAAAACCTAGATTGAAAAAAAAAAAAAAAAGGAGTTGGGAAATAGTGAATGTCATCTGAAGTATGACTCACATCATTGAGGACAATTTCTTTTCTCTGATTATATTGACGTTTTAAGCATTGGGTCTTCTTCTCTTTTTTTTATTTTTTTATAAAACCCTGATAACATCCTGGTAATAATAAGTTCTATGATGTTGGACAATTAATCTAAGACCTCTCTCACGTTCAAACGTCATTTTGTAACAGACAGAAGGTGAGACGGGCATCATCATTAATAACAACCCAGTCTATTGCAATACATTAGTTAAATATTGACTAAGTGTAAACATGGTACATTGTAAACTGTGTCTTGACGATACTCTTTACTCTTAACATTTTTCTGTTTCCCGATGAAGCTTTCATAAGCAAACATTCGTACTGTATTGTGCTGTCCTTGTATCGGTGAGTACATAATTTGTTTTTTAATCAAATGTATCAGTTAGAATCAAGCTTGTTCATGAAACTTGTCGCCTAGTTTTTAGCCGGACTAAAAGATTTAGTTGCATTACTGAAGTTATGTTGTGTTACAAGAAGAGAACGTTGCCAAAACTCATTTGATAAAGAAAACCCAAACCAACAGTTATACATAAATAACTTAATAAATACCGATTAAAAAGGAATACGAAAAACACCACCAACACTAGCAACACTAGCAACACTAGCAACACTAGCAACACTAGCAACACTAGCAACACTAGCAACATGAAAATGAACATAGAGACAAAAAAACGTAGACGTACATGAAAGAAAGAAGGGATGAAAACATAAATACAAGAAAGAAAGAAAGAAACAAGGAAAGAAAGAAAGAAAGAAAGAAAGGAAGAAAAAAAGAAAGAAAGAAAGAAAGAAAAAAAGAAAGAAAGAAAGAAAGAAAGAAAGAAAGAAAAAAAGAAAGAAAGAAAGAAAGACACGAAGAAAGAAAGAAAGAAACAAACAAACAAAGAAACAAACACATACACATACACAAACAAACAAACAAAGAAACTTACCAAGGATCACAAGCAAAACAAGAGCCACAGAAAACTTCATGTTGGACATGGCTGCCGCCTTGCAATGCAATCCGCTCAGTGTGTTTTGGGAAAACAACTAGTGGATGACAAGCTGCTCTGCAATTGATAATTCGCCGCACAAACTAAACCCCACGATGATTTTATCTTTACAGTTGTTGTTGAACGCTAATGTGGGCTCAAATGCTATCATTGCATTTTCCTGCTTCCTTTTATATTGCACACGAATAATAAATTTGCGTTAAATCAAACCGATCCTCAAACCGAAATGTGAGTAGAAGGATTTAATGTTTGGAGAACACTTTAACGTAAGCATGGAACGCATTGATACTTTTTTTTCAGGGAGATTAAACCTGTCTAACGCGGGAGATCTACGTCGTTAGAAATGTACACGGGGGATAACCGGCTATACAGTGGTAAGCTGGTGTACGGTGAGTAACACTCGATTCGGCCTGCATTTTTCCCGTTTTACCACAAAGTTGTTGATTTCTGTCTGGATTAAAGGTGACCTACTGCATCTGCGATGACTAACTTTGTTTCGAAATGCATAATATGTTGAAGAAGGATTTGCGTTTTCCCGTATTTAAATGTTAAAACGAGAAATCGTGGTGACGAAGCACCGGAAATGGCTGCTCGGTGGGTTTCAAATGTAGAAATGCGCTTGTTTTTACAAAACCAGCTCGTATTCAGCTTCGGTACGGGAGTCTTAGTGACAAAGGAATCATACTTGATGCAAAGGAGTGCTATTGTCGGGTTGGAATCATTCGTTAGAGCGTGCAGGCGAGAGGCGGTCAAATATGCGAGATGATCGTACACCGGGTTGAAGACCGTCGCGAATGGGGCCTCGGACGCAAAATCTGGTTTGATGCATAATTTTCTGTTAAACTAGATATTCGAACACTCTCTGTCTCTCACTTCCTCTTTCTGTCTCTGCCTGCCTGTCTGTCTGTCTGTCTGTCTCTGTCTCTGTCTCTCTCTCTCTCTCTGTCTCTCTCTCTCTCTCTGTCTCTCTCTCAGCAGTCTCTCACTGTTTCGTCACTGAATAGTCGTCGGTTGCTAATCCCCCCCCCCCCCCCACTTTTACCATCAATATAATGTTGAATTGGTGTGGCTGTCATCCGTTATAGCCAGCCAGCATAAAACAATACACAATACTTTGGGGGAAAGGAGGCACTCGATTAGGAGGTGGTTGTCCTGGATCATGACTTTTTTCAGGCAACGAAGTCATTCGGCGCTTAGTGTTTTCCTGGTAATTTTGGACGAGTCCATCTCTCAACATAGGGGGAACTCACGTGATCCAATAATGTTATTATAATGAGCTAGTGCAAAATGCAAGAAGTTTTTCTGCAGTAAAACAACAGCACCGTTTTACCGCGGCGGCGGCGGCGGATACAAACGCTACTTAACAAGATCGTTAGTTTTTCTGGGTAAAAAAACAACTGTCACAGGTTATTCGGAAGAAACAAGTATTCCCAATAAATCCGCGGAAAAACATGTAAACATTATGTTGCGGAAAAACTACTTTCAGAGGGAAACGAGGCAAACCATTAGGATGTAATTTTCCTTAGCGTACGTATTATCACTTTTTCAGTTTTCCTGCGAAAAAACCCACAGAATCGAAATGATGTAGATAAAAACGGTTTATCTGCAGCATTTCTGAATAAAGTCATCATCCGCAGAAGCATAGTTTTTTTCCGCAGCAAAGGTTTTCTAAAGCAAATGTTTACATATTTTTCCGCTGCATTATTGGGAAACACTTATTCTTCTTTTTACCCAGAAAACACTGAGCGCCGAATGACTTCGTTGACTGAATAAAGTCATAATCCGCTAAGGACGACTACCTCCTAACCATATGCCTCCTTTCCCCCTCAAAGTATTGCTGACTGGCTAACAGATGACAGCCACTCCTATTCAACATTATACATGTATTGAAGGTTAGTCGGGAGGGGGGAGGAGGGGGTAGGGGGGGGGGGGCATTTTAGCAACCGACGACTATTCAGTGACGTACAGAGAGAGACTGCTGAGAGAGAGAGAGAGAGAGAGAGAGAGAGAGAGAGAGAGAGAGAGAGAGAGAGAGAGAGAGAGAGAGAGAGAGAGAGAGAGAGAGAGAGAGAGCGAGAGAGACACAGAGTGAGACAGACTGAGACTGAGAATGTTCTAAAAGTCTAGTTTAACAGAAAATTATGCATCAAACCGGATTATGCGTCTGCGGCCCCATTCGCGATGGTCTTCAACCCGGTGTACGATCATCTCGCATATTTGACCGCCTCTCGCCTACACGCTCTAACGAATGATTCCAACCCGACAATAGCACTCCTTTGCATCAAGTATGATTCCTTTGTCACTAAGACTCCCGTACCGAAGCTGAATACGAGCTGGTTTTGTAAAAACAAGCGCATTTCTACATTTGAAACTCACCGAGGAGCTATTTCCGGTGCTTTGTCACCACGATTTCTCGTTTTAACATTTAAATACGGGAAAACGCAAATCCTTCTTCAACATATTATGCATTTCGAAACAAAGTTAGTCATCGCAGATGCAGTAGGTCACCTTTAATCCAGACAGAAATCAACAACTTTGTGGTAAAACGGGAAAATGCAGGCCGAATCGAGTGTTACTCACCGTACACCAGCTTACCACTGTATAGCCGGTTATCCCCCGTGATGTATGCATCTTAGGTTTGCGCAATTCGATATGAAGTGCTCATCGTTTCATGCAAGTGTTGTTTGCTGGTTTTGGTATAAACACATTTGTTGCAGGTAGTAACTGATATCACGTGAACTACGGAGCATGCGCAGAGACAGAGGCTTCAAACACACAGAGAGACCGCTACGTAGGCTGGCAAACACAGACACACACGGACACAGTGACACACACACACATACATACACACATACACACACACACACACACACACGCACACACAGAAACACACACACACACACACACACACACACACACACACACACGCAAGCACACACACACACACACACACACACACACACATATACGACCGCAGGCGCGCACACATACACAGACACACGCATACGAAAACATATGACCATGCATTCAAAAACAAATGCATTGTATTTACAGTTTCTTGCAAGTTCGATTTTATTTGTGAAACATAATCACACAAACAGTAATACTGGTGTGTCAGAGTAATATTTTGGTTCTCAAGAAGAAACACAAGCACGAGAATAAGAATCACAGTAGCTTCATCGGTCTTAATTTTGACGTTTAAATGAACAATAACAGAAGTGAATACAGAAAAATCCAAATTAACGATATGTCCAAAATCAAACAAAAACGTGTGTAGTGTCTAATTTGTCTTACAATTTCTACTGGTGACGGAGCGGTCAGTAATGTGTCCAACTCAACGCTTCAGTGTCCGGCAGCAAAATGAACATGTCGTGTCGTGGTGAAGTAGTCAGTAGTCGGTCCGCGAGTGACCTTCACTCGGTTCATTGGTCAGTGTGTCACGGAGAGGGGGAGAGAGGGGATGGGGGGAGGGTCTGGAGGGGGGGGGGGGCAGAGAGAAAAAGTGAGAGGGGGGTTGAAAGGGGAGGGGGGATAGGGTGGAGGGGGAGGGAGGGAGAAATTGATAGAGAAAGAGAGAGATAGTGAGTTAAGAGACATACATGCCTACACACAAAGACAGACATACAGATACAAAGACAGACATATCCAGGGCCAGGAACATAGACTAAGACTGATAGACAGATGGAAACACCATATACAAAACACTACTTTAAACAGATGTTGACGACACAAAGCACAAGTATGAAAACAACACTCAAGAAAACACGATCAAGACGCAACATATTAAACATACAAAGTAGTGACACCTAACTCTACCGAATACAATCTTCACGATCCAGTCTGTACACATTCGACACCACACACAATTAAACACACATACCGCTATATTCGACAGCACAGCAAAGGCACATCACTTCCCGTGGCAACATTCGGCTAAACATCTTAGATCTGACCAAGCTTTTTTTTTCTATGGATAAGGCCATGCTACAACAATAAAACCTTAACATTACTAGTTTGGATTCTTCATGCACAAAGTGAAAACTTAAGATGGTGCGATGTCTTAAAGAGCTACTTGTGACAATTTGAAAATGTAATTTAAAGAAAGGCTCACTTCTGCAAAATACGCTTTTAGCACGTTGGTTTAAATGTGTCTAAAGGGAGGGATTGTCGTGTATACAACTCTCCTGTGTTCACTTTCAAGTGAATAACTATCGTTCTGATATCATTTTAAAGTGAAGCTAAAGAAACCTGGTATCGGCACTGCTGTGCATCTCCTATGATCTCAATGGTATCAAGGCACGGGTCATAGCCCTTTGCCGCGACAAGGTTTGCCGATACCGGCACTTGTCTTGTCTAGACAGTGACGTCATTCATAGATGACGCCAATCATAAATGACGTTTGTCAAGGGAACTTATGCTTTCAAGTGTTGCTGCTTCCAGTGACAGGAAGGTATAGAGATTGATCATTGTATACAATCAATTTATCATTGTCTCGGTTGATACCACAAAAAAATCATCCTCGAGTTTCAATATTTGTTGGTCCCTCACTCGATGACGTTGTGTAATCTCTATATCCCGTATGAATAAAGCCTGCCCAGATCTAAGATAGTGTTCTAAATATGTTAAACGAGTAGTAATGCACCTTTAAATTAAAGCTTAGCCGTTGAGCAGCTGGTCAAGAGCCAGCAATTACAGAAAGAGATATATCAATCAAAAGTAATTTCTTTGATCAATCACCAAGTCCTTCAGAAATGGAGGAGAGAAAATATCGAAGTTCAAGTCCCATAATCCAAGCAATCCCGCGCATATTCAGTGGAAGTGTTTGAGAGCGAGGCTGAGGGTTAATGGAATCAAGGTCATCACTACGGAGGTCAATCCAAGGGCGTTGCCTCCTAGAACAAAAGAAATACATGAATAAATAAACGTATAAAGAGCAACATATACATAGAGCGTTGTGGACTAGTACATGATTAGTGCCGTCGCGAAATAACCTTCGTGGTTGAAAACGACGTTAAACACCAAATAAAGAAAGAACATGATTAGTGACATTATATTTCAAGGCAGATATATTTTTACCGCAAGTCTGTTGGAGAAAAAAATGTATTTTTCATTCTCTGTCTGTCTGTCTGTTTTCTGTCTGTATGTCTGCATGCCTGTCTGTCTATCTGTCTGCCTCAATCTCTTTCTTTCTTCCTCTCTCTCATTTTCACTTTCGTTCTCTCTCTCTCTCTCTCTCTCTCTCTCTCTCTCTCTCTCTCTCTCTCTCTCTCTCTCTCTCTCTCTTTCTCTCTCTCATTTGGTCCGCCCCGTCGCCCCTGTCCGCAAATTCATTAGCAGTTTGCGGTCCCTCCCCCCGGACCTCCACCTGTCTACAACCAGTCAGCTGACCGTGTCCAACCGCCGCACCTATCGTCACACAGCTCAGTGCAAATGCAGTTCAGCTGCTGAAATTAATTTCAACTCAGCTGATGTGTTAAAAGCTCATAACTGTAGGCTTTATAAGATAGTCGACCTTCGGTCTGGACGTAATAATTTAGTTTCTGAACAGTGTTGAGCGTTGTATCTGCTCCCTGCATAGACACAAACAGCATCAATTGCATCAACTAGTGTGTGTGTGTGTGTGTGTGTGTGTGTGTGTGTGTATGTGTGTGTGTGTGTGTGTGTGTATGTGTGTGTGTGTGTGTGAGTGCGTGCGCGAGTTTAAGTGTGTGTGTGTGTGTGTGTGTGTGTGTGTGTGTGTGTGTGTGTGTGTGTGTGTGTGTGTGTGTGTATGTGTGCGTGCATGAGCGCGATCGCCGGGTCACCTTGGATGAACATCTTTTGGTTTAATTGTCTTAGCAGTGTTATGCAACCTATAGAGCTTGTGTTGCGCTTATACTCTTACGATCAAGTTCGAAGGGATTCTGCACCTTGTGCAGTGACTATCCCTGTGTTTTTAGTTGTGCCTTGCGTTGTATTCGGACTGTCTGTCTGTGTGCCGTGACGTGGACACTGAGGAAAGAGTGTGTTTCTTTCCCTTCGGTTGTAACACTTCTCCATATCGTCTGACGTGCCAGTGACACTTCGTAGCACATTGTTTAGAACTCTATTGTGTAATTAGTGGACGACAAGGACTTTTGCCTTTACTGGCAAAGCTGGAACATTCCCTCTATAACGTCCAGTGTGTGCGTATATTGTGTCTGCTTCTGCGTGTGTCTTAACATTTATAAGCATGTCGTCATTTGCTTCAGCCGCTGGACTGAATATCGGTCACTTGAACATTTATCATCTTTTGAACAAAATTCCTGATCTCTGCGTGTTGTTAAATCAACATTCTCCCATAACCCATTTGTTTGGGATTTCAGAGACTAGGCTAGACTCACGCATCTGTGATGATATGTTGTGGATTCCTCATTATTCTGTAATCCGACGTGATAGTATGGAAGTTCAACATACTGGTCTTGATGTTTATGTCCATGATTCCATAGCAAAGTTTGTTAAGCGCAGGGCTGATTTGGAAGTGAACAGTATTGAATGGCTTTGACTCGAAATTTCGTATAATAATTCGAATTCTTTTCTCCTCGGCTTTGTATATAGAAATCCCGCATCCCATTCAGCTTGGTCTGACGATTTTATTGATTTGATGGATAACATTAAATGTAATAATCGTAATGTATTGTTACTTGGTGATTTAAACATCGACTTGCATAAAACCCAGACAGCCTGGCGCTCAGTAACGTCTCTCTTTGGATTCCATCAACTTGTGAACACCTCAACCAGATTGACTGATACAACATCAACGTTGATTGACCACATTTACACTAATAATACCTCCATGGTGTCAAACGTGAAAACTGTACCTTCAAGCATCAGTGACCATTGTTCAGTATTTTGTTCTTGGTCGTTCAAGTTGCCTAAGCCGGTGCACAAGGGCCATACAACTATTGAATACAGAAGCTTTAAAAAGTTTGATGAAACCAAGTTCTTCCTTGATCTCAGTTCAGCACCATTTTCCTCTGTGTTTAATCATGTTGTTGCTGACGAGGCATTAGGCGCCCTTTTAGATATACTTTATCCTATAGTGGATAAGCATGCCCCACTACGTCACCACAGAGTGAAATATCCATCTCTTCCCCCATGGTTGACGGAACAGATTATTGAAGCCATGTCCCTGCGTAATTTTTACAAAGCAAACAACATGAAGTCTGACTTTAAGAAACAAAGGAATAAAGTGAAAGAATTAACACGTCAAGCAAAAGCAAATTATTTTAATAAATTAATCGAGGACAAGAAAGATATTAGGTAAATCTAAACAGAACTCAAATCGGTCTGCCCCAACCATCTCCTCTGAAGATTTTAATAACCATTTTTTGTCCCTTGCCAATAGGCTAAATGAATCTGCAAAATGCGACAGTCCTAATTCTGATTTTGAAGTCTCTCTCTCAAAATTACATGATTTTTGTAATGACAAATGTAAACCAGACGATTTTTTTTTACTATTCCAGACATGGCAGTGCATGAGGTAGGTAAGGCGCTAGAAGGCCTTGAAAATAAAAAAATCCATGGGTCCTGACAAGATTCCTGCTTACTTGGTCAAATTAGCTCTACCATATATTGTGGATACAGGTGGAAATTTATCTGACCCAAATAATTTTAGACCCATTTCCTTATTACCCATTTTATCCAAACCATTGTAAAAACATATTCACAAACATTTGCTCGCGTACATAGAAAACAAAAACCTTTTCCATCAATTTCAATCTGGTTTCCGAACAAATCACTCTTGTCACAGCGCCCTTACCACGCTATGCGACACCTGGTTGTCTGCAACAAACCGATCTAAAATCAGTGGTGCTGTGTTTCTTGACTTTAAAAAGCGTTTGATCTTGTTGATCATTCAATTTTATTGAAGAAATTACAGTTGTATATCAGAAACAGTTCAGTGTGTAACTTGTTTGCTTCCTATTTACAGGACAGATCAATATACTGCCCTAAACTGTAAAATATCTACTGAGAAGACTGTGAAATGCGGGGTGCCTCAAGGGTCAGTGCTTGGGACGATCTTGTTCTGTCTGTATATCAATGATCTGCCACTGCACACTTCTGATAGTAATGTAAGAAGTGATTTTTTTGCTGACGATTCTTCTCTTCATTCAAGTGGTAAGTCTGTTCCAGTAATAGAGTCCTCCCTTCAAACAGCTTTAAACGATGTAAATAACTGGTGTAGTGCCAATGCTATGCTTGTCCATCCAATACAAACTAAAAGTATGGTAATTGCAACCAGACAAAAACACCAGATTTCTCCACTCAAACTAAATCTTACTATTGGTACGCAATCAATTGAACAAGTTCAACAGCATCGCGTTTTAGGGGTAATTATTGATTGTGAATTCAAGTGACAGGCACAATTACAGCATATTTGCAAGAAAGTAGCCAAGAACGTTTTCCTCCTATCCAAGTTAAAGCAATTTACGGACAGAAGGACTCTGGAAATGTTCCACCATGCTCATGTAATGCCTCACATCAATTATGTTTCGACGCTCTGGGATGGCAGCAGTGATGTCCACTTGAAAAAGTTAGACTCTCTCTATCGTCGCTCGGCTAAACTCATCGTAAAGGATAATGCCCCAACAGATATGAAATTAAAAATGCTTAACTTTCTTCCACTGGAAAAGCATCTCAAGTTAAACAAAGCCATTTTCATGCATACATTGTATTACGGTAAAGTGCCGATTTACATTACATCATTATTTAATAAAGCTACCGACAGATATGGGTCGGTCAACTTGATCCCACCAATTCCACGAATTGACCTTTATAAGACCAGTCTTGCTTTTTCGGGTACATCAGTTTGGAATTCACTTCCATCATCCTTTAAGCACTTAAAGTCATCAAAAAGTTAAAAAAAAATGTGTCAAAAGACACTTAATGTCTGAGTAGTTTAACGCATTTTGATTTACCACACTTAGTATTACGTCAAAGATAGGCTGTGCATTGTATATTCTGAACATATTTTTGTTGTACTATTAATAAAATAATAATAAAGTGTATTTATATTGCGCCTATCCCTTACAAAAAACAAAAATATTTGGCTCTAAGCGCATACTATTGCTACATGTTCGATTGCTACCAGCTTGTACTTATAATTACTTGCATAGTATGCATTTGATTTTATGAATAACCACATATGTATGCTCTTCATGCCTCATCTTCTTCAACATCATCATCATCATCATCATCATCATCATCATCATCATCATCATCATCATCATCATCATCATCATCATCATCATCATCATCATCATCGTCATCTTTATCATCAAGAGTTAAGGTTTTACGACCTCCTTTTGTTGTTATATATATATATATATATTTTTTTTTTAATTTTTTTAACATTGTGTGTCTATGTGTCCCAAGAACAGATTGTAAGAAAAGGCGTAGCCTTAAATCTTAATCCTTGTTAAATAAAGTTCAATTCAATTCAATTCAATTATCTCTCTCTCTGTGTAATATGTTCAATCAAATGCGAAAGTCGTGCCCAAGTTATGTGGTTTGTAACATTGTGTTTTTGTTTTACCGTTTTTGGGATCTGCTGTGGTTGACATGCCGCTGCCACTGCCCGCATCTGTGCTACCTGTAGCCGAACTTGAAGACGCAGTAGACGAGCTGGCCGTAGTCTCTGATGTGTAGGACACTGTAAGAAAAAGAATACACCGGACAGTGTTAAAGTTGCTGAAAGCGCTCCATAATAGCCAACTTGCACAATACCCCGCTTGAGTAGCTCTCCGGTGCGAAAGATAATTAAGGTTCACTTCCCTGCGGGCAAACGTTTGGCTCTCACAAGCGCTGGTGTTCTTGTGTTAAACATTATTTTAAAAAAACTCGATCGCCTTTCCTTTGTGCACGGGCCATGCGTGGGTGAACTTTAGGATTATTCTCGCGGCTATTATTGCTGCAGCACACTGTTCACATTGAACATTCACAATTGTCAAGGCGAAGTGTCCGCATTGAAACGCAACCTCTCACAGAGCTATTCGGACATGTCCGCATTTTGCGGCAGATCTCGCAAGGCCACGCAAGTTAACGCAGATTAATCGCACGATTTGGCGGCGCAGGCCGATAGGGCAAGTCGCCTATTAAGTCCGAAGTCGACTGAATTTGTTCATGGCCGTGCTGCAAGTTCATTGGTGGTTAATACAGTGTTCTAGAAGATCGAACGTGTAGCAAAGACCTGCAATAGAACGTGTAGATATTGCGTCACCCGTCCCTCACTTTTTTCTCCAATGTTCTAAATGCATACGTTGTTTTGCTCCCACCAAGACTGCAGATCTTGGCAAACGCGTGACGTAAAAACTAGATTTGATGACGTTACCCGTACACGTTCCCGTACACGTCCTAAAAAGTGCTGAACTAGATCTTGCTATTGCGTCGAAAACACGGCAGATCGGAAATAACCTAATCCCTGATACATTTGACTAGCATGCATAAGCAAATGTTGCACCCAATTTGACATTTGTTTGTTTCCATTGTTTTTTGGGGTGTGTTTTTTCAAGATGAAAATAAAAGCTAAATAGAGAGTTTCATTTGCATGGTACATGTATATAGTCGGGAAAGGACACGTTGTCGACCAATTGGGTGAATCGTGCAGTCTTCAGGAAACATTTCTGCCAAGAACTATTAGAATAAGCGTGTTGAAATATCGCACCACACAATAACAGACATTATGCCCCAGGTAGAAATCATACGCACACACAAACAAAAAATATATATATATAGTAAAGCACCTTTTTTCCACTTTGACTACATTTCTAACGTCATTGTTCAATTATTTATAGAAAGCCTAACTGTTACCAAGAGGAGTCATATTTTATGGTTTAAACACGCACACACAGTGAACAACTTGAGCAGTATGTTGGTCCAGGAGATGAAAATATCCATGTGAACAACAACAACAACAACAACAACAAAAACGACAGCGACAACAACATCGACAACAACACATTATCGGTCATACACCACAAGTACTGGCTAAAACATCGCAAACAAATAATAAACAATGAAAAATAACTCACTCAGAACCAGAAGGCCGACGAACAGAAGAGACGTGGTTTGCATCTTCCTTGTTGAAGTGAAATCTACTCTCTTTGTTGAGAAAGGAAATTTACGACCAATTATGTTGAAATCTGTGATGGCGACAAGGTTATAAATTAATACTCTCATGCGGACAGGCCACAGTCCTTCTCCTTTTATAGTTAAAACTGTGGACAGACGTGGCTATGGTTGCAAGGACATAAACATTGGTTTTGTTGGCTGAGAGGGAATATAAGTGGATATCCCACTCACATATGTCTTACGATGATTGCCTTTTCCATTAATTTAGAAAGTAGGATCCTAATGCCGACCCCTAAGCCCCCCCCCTTCCCATTCGAACCCCCCCACCCCCCACACACACACACACATCCCTCCCGACCCCCACCAAT
The DNA here is from genome assembly GCF_037325665.1 of Littorina saxatilis. Lineage (NCBI taxonomy): Eukaryota > Metazoa > Mollusca > Gastropoda > Littorinimorpha > Littorinidae > Littorina > Littorina saxatilis. The sequence goes on along the minus strand of NC_090256.1, from coordinate 7,236,747 downwards.
CATTCTCCCTGTCCCACCCCGCTTTCGTTTTTAATCCTATTTTCTTAATTGAACGTTTATTACACTAATGTATGTGCGTTTTTGCGACTAAACACACGTGGGTGATATGAAAGGGGGGGGGGGGTAAAAGAGAAAACGCTAGCAAGGGTAATGATCGATGACAATACATGAAGTTTAAGTATTTCAACGTTGACATAAGATGGGGGGGGGGCGGGTTGGGGGGGGGGGTGGAGAGAAGGGGGGTTGGGGCGGGGTGTCAAGGGAGGCGGATAGGGTGTGTACTGAAGGACTGGGGGAAATGAATGATACGTTTTTTTCATGTCAAGCTTGATCTAGTCTTTGACACACCCTTAAAGCGGACATGTGAGAGCAAACCAGAACGACGCTAGATATAGATATGAATACTTGTTTTTCAAACATTTAACAAAAACCGTCTCAAATTGCCCCATGAGCTACATTCTTCTGTTGCGGGTTTAAACACACAACGGAAAGAATCCTAACATAAAAGCTTTGTTTGAATGTTCACATGTTTATATTGTAATTGCTGCGTGTGGGTAATTTATGCAGACTGCTCATTCTCCATGTAGGCAGTGTCCCACACGTACGCTCCACCCAGAGATTTAGTTTTCAGGGGTTCCTTCGACGGAATTTTAGAGAGTCCCAAACCAAGAAGGACTCATGTACGTGCTGTGAGACCTTAATAAAAACGTGATGTATTATATCGTTTAGATTCACACTGTACACATTGCGTCCATACAGGTCTGGCAGAACATGTTCTTGTTTTCAAAATCCAGCCCAGTATAAGTTCCTGTCTTCAAAATCCAGCCCAGTATAAGTTCCTGTCTTCAATATCCAGCCCAGTATAAGTTCCTGTCTTCAATATCCAGCCCAGTATAAGTTCCTGTCTTCAATATCCAGCCCAGTATAAGTTCCTGTCTTCAATATCCAGCCCAGTATAAGTTCCTGTCTTCAATATCCAGCCCAGTATAAGTTCCTGTCTTCAATATCCAGCCCAGTATAAGTTATTGTCTTCAATATCCAGCCCAGTATAAGTTATTGTCTTCAATATCCAGCCCAGTATAAGTTCCTGTCTTCAATATCCAGCCCAGTATAAGTTCCTGTCTTCAACATCCAGCCCAGTATAAGTTCCTGTCTTCAACATCCAGCCCAGTATAAGTTCCTGTCTTCAATATCCAGCCCAGTATAAGTTCCTGTCTTCAATATCCAGCCCAGTATAAGTTCTTGTCTTCAATATCCACACCAGTATAAGTTCCTGTCTTCAATATCCAGCCCAGTATAAGTTATTGTCTTCAATATCCAGCCCAGTATAAGTTATTGTCTTCAATATCCAGCCCAGTATAAGTTCCTGTCTTCAATATCCAGCCCAGTATAAGTTATTGTCTTCAATATCCAGCCCAGTATAAGTTCCTGTCTTCAATATCCAGCCCAGTATAAGTTATTGTCTTCAATATCCAGCCCAGTATAAGTTATTGTCTTCAATATCCAGCCCAGTATAAGTTCCTGTCTTCAATATCCAGCCCAGTATAAGTTCCTGTCTTCAATATCCAGCCCAGTATAAGTTCCTGTCTTCAATATCCAGCCCAGTATAAGTTCCTGTCTTCAATATCCAGCCCAGTATAAGTTCCTGTCTTCAAACTCCAGCCCAGTATAAGTTCCTGTCTTCAAACTCCAGCCCAGTATAAGTTCCTGTCTTCAATATCCAGCCCAATATAAGTTCCTGTCTTCAAAATCCAGCCCAGTATAAGTTCCTGTCTTCAAACTCCAGCCCAGTATAAGTTCCTGTCTTCAAACTCCAGCCCAGTATAAGTTCCTGTCTTCAATATCCAGCCCAGTATAAGTTCCTGTCTTCCATATCCAGCCCAGTATAAGTTCCTGTCTTCAATATCCAGCCCAGTATAAGTTCCTGTCTTCAATATCCAGCCCAGTATAAGTTATTGTCTTCAATATCCAGCCCAGTATAAGTTCCTGTCTTCAAAATCCAGCCCAGTATAAGTTCCTGTCTTCAATATCCAGCCCAGTATAAGTTATTGTCTTCAATATCCAGCCCAGTATAAGTTATTGTAATTGCTGCGTGTGGGTAATTTATGCAGACTGCTCATTCTCCATGTAGGCAGTGTCCCACACGTACGCTCCACCCAGATATTTAGTTTTCAGGGGTTCCTTCGACGGAATTTTAGAGAGTCCCAAACCAAGAAGGACTCATGTACGTGCTGTGAGACCTTAATAAAAACGTGATGTATTATATCGTTTAGATTCACACTGTACACATTGCGTCCATACAGGTCTGGCAGAACATGTTCTTGTTTTCAAAATCCAGCCCAGTATAAGTTCCTGTCTTCAAAATCCAGCCCAGTATAAGTTCCTGTCTTCAATATCCAGCCCAGTATAAGTTCCTGTCTTCAATATCCAGCCCAGTATAAGTTCCTGTCTTCAATATCCAGCCCAGTATAAGTTCCTGTCTTCAATATCCAGCCCAGTATAAGTTCCTGTCTTCAATATCCAGCCCAGTATAAGTTCCTGTCTTCAATATCCAGCCCAGTATAAGTTCCTGTCTTCAATATCCAGCCCAGTATAAGTTCCTGTCTTCAATATCCAGCCCAGTATAAGTTCCTGTCTTCAAAATCCAGCCCAGTATAAGTTATTGTCTTCAATATCCAGCCCAGTATAAGTTATTGTCTTCAATATCCAGCCCAGTATAAGTTATTGTCTTCAATATCCAGCCCAGTATAAGTTATTGTCTTCAATATCCAGCCCAGTATAAGTTATTGTCTTCAATATCCAGCCCAGTATAAGTTCCTGTCTTCAATATCCAGCCCAGTATAAGTTATTGTCTTCAATATCCAGCCCAGTATAAGTTCCACACACACACACACACACACATACATGTATACACACACTCTGTCACTCCATCGAATGTCTAATCCCCCCCCCCCCCCGCACTTTCTTTCCCCGCTTTCCCCAACGTTATGTAATCATGGGTCATATTCCAGTATTGCTTGGTGCACACACAGCATGCAGACCCCATGTCATTGTTGACATGCACGCTGTGGAGGGTTTTGAGGTATAGGTTGTCACCCAATGTTTGTTAGAGAACTTATCAAGCGAACGACGAAGAAGAAGAAAAAGTGTGTGTGTGTCTCTGTGTGTGTGTGTGTGTGTGTGTGTGCGCGTGTGTGAGTGTGTGTGTGAGTGTGCATTTCTTTCCTCTTTTAATGAAATCGACATACAGTTTGATCTGGCCTGTCGTTGTTATCGATCGGACTTTAATCATAATAGTTCCATGTCATGTTTACTGTTGTGATTCGTTCCGTGATCTGTTGTCCTAGCTTCTTTTGGTAGTGAGTTTGTTTGTTTGCTTGTTTGCTTGTTTGCTTAACGCCCAGCCGACCACGAAGGGCCATATCAGGGCGGTGCTGCTTTGACATATAACGTGCGCCACACACAAGACAGAAGTCGCAGCACAGGCTTCATGTCTCACCCAGTCACATTATTCTGACACCGGACCAACCATTCCTAGCACTAACCCCATAATGCCAGACGCCAGGCGGAGCAGCCACTAGATTGCCAATTTTAAAGTCTTAGGTATGACCCGGCCGGGGTTCGAACCCACGACCCCCCGATCACGGGGCGGACGCCTTACCACTTGGCCAACCGTGCCGGTTTGGTAGTGAGTCACACAGGTAATGCTCATTGATGTTGATAAGTATAGTGATGACAACATGTTGCCATGTGTAAACTCTCATTTTGTAAGAGATGGCTATTTGGTTCGTGTTAGCTTCAAAGAAGAAAGTGCCAATCTAAACACATCTGAGGCTGAGGTGGTAAAGATCAAATCACTTGACCTTCATTTTGGACGCGCTTGTGTTTTGACTGATTGAACGAGTGTCTGAATATTTACATTCTTTGCAAGCCCTTGGGTCCTGCCATCTGACCCACTTTTATTATTGTTCTTATCTTTTCTTATCCTTGTTCTGAAAATCATTTTATGTTTTATACACACGCATGCACGTACGCACGCACATGTACACGCACACACACACACACACACACACACACACACACACACACACACACACACACACACAGAGACACACACAATACACACACACACACACATACACACTACCACACACTCACGCAACACTTTCATGAAAAGCTCGTTTACTTGAACATATGAAACTTTATTTCAAATTTGCTGAACACTGATATAACTAAAAACAATCAAGATATGTTGTTGGTTTTAGTTGTTTGTTGTTAGTTTTTGCGTTTGCGTTCATTTGTATTTGTTTTACTAAAATAAAATTGGTATCAAAGTTTAATACACGGAAGAAAGCAAAAAGAGGACAGCACAAATACATATAGAAAGACACAACAGAAAAATGTAATCAACGTCTGATTTGTTTGCGAGCTATCTCACTCTTATCGAATTCCGTTGTATGGGAGCAATCAGCATAGATTTCCCCAGGACTGAATCCTGGTTCATTGGTCACATGTCAGGAGGAGGGGGGGGGGAGAGAGAGACAGAGACAGAGAGAAAGAGAGAGACAGACAGAGAGAGAGAGAGACAGAGACAGAGACAGAGAGAGAGACCGATCAGATGATAGATATTCAGAGAGATTCAGGGACGCACAAGAAAAAAGAGAAAGGGGGGGGAGGGGGGGAGGGTGAAAGAGACACAGAAACAGAGACATACCGAGACAGACAGAGATATACAGAGAACAAGGAGAACAAGAAGAGAAAGAAGAGCAAGAAGAAGAGTGTTGGCACGTGACAATACACTGGTTGCTTCCAATCAAACGGAACACATATTATCTCGTTTCACATTCACAAACAATTAAATGATCACTTCATATTGAAGTAGAGTCACAGGCGGCGGAAGACACGAATGTGAAAAGTGAAATCAACGCGTGAAGGCACTGCTGACCAAGACAGGTAGAAGCAGGGTCAAGTAGCCCATGGTCAAGCTGACCGAGCCGTTCGGATCTGCAAGAAAGTATACGTACATACGTGTTATCGGTTTAAAACAAAGGGCAGTAAGCACTCTTCATGCTAACGGTATGTTTGTTTGTTTGTTTGTTTGTTTGTTTGCTTAACGCCCAGCCGACCACGAAGGGTCATATCAGGGAGGTGCTGCTTTGACATATAACGTGCGCCACACACAAGACAGAAGTCGCAGCACAGGCTTCATGTCTCACCCAGTCACATTATTCTGACACCGGACCAACCAGTCCTAGCACTAACCCCATAATGCCAGACGCCAGGCGGAGCAGCCACTAGATTGCCAATTTTAAAGTCTTAGGTATGACCCGGCCGGGGTTCGAACCCACGACCTCCCGATCACGGGGCGGACGCCTTACCACTAGGCCAACCGTGCCGGTTGTGCTAACGGTATGTGCAATAGAATCGTTATTTCACAGAACATAAAATATAGCGCTCAGCCTTATTTGTTTCAGATTGATCTGCGTTATGCATTGTTGACACTTCTTATTGTTCTTGTTCTTGTTCTTTTCTTTTTATCTTCTTAATTTTTTGTTTTTGTTTATTGTTTTGGAACTTTTTAAATCAAAAATAAATATTTCTAATCTGCAGTTGCTTTTCGAGTATAACAAAAAGAGGCATTGAAGCCTTCGTTTTCTTATAAATACTTTTTAGCAACCAAAATTATACAATTTGATTCTTTCAACAGAGTTGCATGCATTTTTCGATTTTTAACTCCAAACATGATTTAGTGCACTGTAAACTGTATCTGTTTATCCAAATGTATACCCAAATATAAAGTTCAATTTGTTTCCAAAACTCAAGCACCACTGGGCAAAAGCAAAAAAAATGTTCTATATAATGAACGCTATTACTACAGTGTGAACAAATATTGTCCTCCACAACTTTCATTTTACATTGTTCTTGTTCTTGTTCTTCTTGTTCTTCTTGTTTTTCTTCTTCTTCTTCTTGTTCTTCTTCTTCTGTGTGTTGTTGTTGTTGTTGTTGTTGTTGTTGTTGTTGTTGTTGTTGTTGTTGTTGTTGTTGTTGTTGTTGTTGTTGGTGTTGTTATTGGTGTTGTTGTTGTTGTTGTTCTTCTTCTTCTTCTTCTTCTTGTTCTTCTTCTTGTTCTTCTTGTTCTTGTTCTTGTTCTTCTTCTTCTTCTTCTTCTTGTTCTTCTTCTTCTTCTTCTTCTTCTTCTTGTTCTTTTCTTCTTCTATTGGGTTACGCTCCCAAGGCTTGTACGTGTATGAACTTGTTCATCCCGCCATTAGCCAGCCATACGCAGCTTTCGGGGAATGCTTGCTTGGAATGTTCGGGTTTTTATAACCCACCGAACCCCGACGTGTATTGCAGGATCTGCCCAGCTAGCAAGCTTTCGTTGGCCGACTGACGATTTCAGTCGGGTGACGTCGTCATATGTCGTGTGTCGTCATCCGTTGTCGCGCCGATACCGTTTGACTGTGTATAAATGTACGTAATAAACCCCGACATCGGCCCGACGCAATGTTGCTGTCGATAAAATTATGCAGAGTTACGGGAGATAACAAATTGATGATCATTATTTTAACATTTGTTACGTCCCCTGTTCAAGCGTCGGTCCAGCAACGGCGTGACATTATGAGACTGACCATGCAAATGCGAAACTAAATTATTCATATTTGTTGACTTTTTCACATAGGAGTAGGATAATTAATTGTAAGTTTTATTTGCATATTTGCAATCAAATACAGCATGAGCTCAAATCATGAGTTTTACATTTTAAAAATACGCCATCATTTACTTGAAATATTCAAATAGCTTTCCTTACGGTAAACAAGATTGAGTGTGCAAATGGCTGCTGCTTTCCCGCGTGAGCGAATTTTATTTGTTTTCTTAGTTCAAGTTAATATCGAAAGAAGAGACATTTTTGGGAATGTTGGACAGCACATTGATGATATGTTATCCGAGACGAATGTCGCCTCGGGATCTCAATCTGAGTGCTGGTCCCAGTGCCACGTGGTGGCGGTGAGAATAGTTGTGTAGCCAGTGAGTCAGGCTCTTGGCAATGACAATCAGATTCAGACGTCAACTCGAGGACAACCGACGGATGGAGCGAGTAAGTGATTTCGGTTTTTTTTGGCTCTCAATGTTAGTTTTGCTGTTACAGTGAGGGGGGGGGGGGGGGGGGAGTACATACTGCTGTATCTTATTCTGTATATGTAGATGTAGGTGTGTTTTGTCCTGTTACAGTGGGGGAGGGGGGTGTTGTACACACTGCTGTAAATATAGATGTAGGTGTGTTTTGTCTTGTTACAGTGGGGGGGGGGGGGGGGTGTGTGTGTACATACTGCTGTAGATGTAGGTGTGTATTGTCCTGTTACAGGGGGGGGGGGGGGGTAACATACTTCTGTAGCTGTAGGGGGAGGGGGGGTACATACTGCAGTAGTTGTTGGTGATTTTTGCACTGTTACACTGGGGGGGGGGGGGGGGGGGTGGAGTACATACTGCTGAATCTGTAGCTGTAAGTGTGGTTTGCACTGTTACACTTGGGGGGGGGGGGGGGGGGGTGTGTACATACTGATGTATCTGTAGCTGTAGGTGTGACGTGTATTGCATTGTAACACTTGGGGTGGGGGGGGGGGGGGGTGTACATACTGATCTATCTGTAGCTGGTGGTGTGTTTTGCACTGTTACACACTTGGGGGGGGGGGGGGGTGTACATACTAACTGCTGAATCTGTAGCTGTATGTGTGTTCTGCACAGTGACACTGGGGGGGGGGGGGGGGGGGGGGGGAGGGGGTTGTACATACTGCTGAATCTGTAGCTGTAGGTGTGTTTTGTACTGTTACACTTGGGGGGGGGGGGGGGTGTGCATACTGATGTATATGCTTGGCGCTGGTGGACAATATTCACTTTTTTGGCCAAAAACACACTTTTTTGGCCAAAAACGTACATTATTGGCCAAAAAGTGTGTTTTTGGCCAAAAACATGTTTTGGCCAAAACTTTTAAGTGCAAAGTTTTGGCCAAAAAAATATTTGGCCAAATCTAAAACATTTGGCCAAATCTTCACTTTTTTGGCCAAATGTTTTAGATTTGGCCAAATCTTTTTTTGGCCAAATCTTTTTTTGGCCAAAACTTTTGCATTGAAAGTTTTGGCCAAAAAATAGTTTTGGCCAAAACTTCATTTTTTGGCCAAATCTTTGAGTACCCCTTGGCGCTGATAGACAATATTCATTTTTTTGGCCAAAAACGCCAGTTTTGGCCAAAAAAGCAAAGTTTTGGCCAAAAAAGTATACTTTTGGCCAAAAACGCCAGTTTTGGCCAAAAACGCCAGTTTTGGCCAAAAACGCCAGTTTTGGCCAAAACCGCCAGTTTTGGCCAAAAAATTATAGTTTTGGCCAAAAAAGTGAAAATTGTCCACCAGCGCCAAGCTGCTTGGCGCTGGTGGACAATATTCACTTTTTTTGCCCAAAACACACTTTTTTGGCCAAAACTGGCGTTTTTGGCCAAAAAAGCAAAGTTTTGGCCAAAAAAGTATAGTTTTGGCCAAAAACGCCAGTTTTGGCCAAAACCGCCAGTTTTGGCCAAAACCACCAGTTTTGGCCAAAAAAGCAAAGTTTTGGCCAAAAAAGTATAGTTTTGGCCAAAAACGCCAGTTTTGGCCAAAAAAGTGCGTTTTTGGCCAAAAAAGTGAATATTGTTCACCAGCGCCAAGCAGCTTGGCGCTGGTGGACAATATTCACTTTTTTTGGCCAAAACACACTTTTTTGGCCAAAACTGGCGGTTTTGGCCAAAAAAGCAAAGTTTTGGCCAAAAAAGTATAGTTTTGGCCAAAAACGCCAGTTTTGGCCAAAAACGCCAGTTTTGGCCAAAAACGCCAGTTTTGGCCAAAACCACCAGTTTTGGCAAAAAAAGTGTGTTTTTGGCCAAAATAGTGAATATTGTCCACCAGCGCCAAGCTGCTTGGCGCTGGTGGACAATATTCACTTTTTTTGCCAAAAACACACTTTTTTGGCCAAAAACGTACATTTTTGGCCAAAAAAGCAAAGTTTTGGCCAAAAAAGTATAGTTTCGGCCAAAAACGCCAGTTTTGGCCAAAACCGCCAGTTTTGGCCAAAACCGCCAGTTTTGGCCAAAAAAGTGCGTTTTTGGCCAAAAAAGTGAATATTGTTCACCAGCGCCAAGCTGCTTGGCGCTGGTGGACAATATTCACTTATTTTGCCAAAAACACACTTTTTTGGCCAAAACTGGCGGTATTGGCCAAAAAAGCAAAGTTTTGGCCAAAAAAGTATAGTTTCGGCCAAAACCGCCAGTTTTGGCCAAACCGCCAGTTTTGGCCAAAACCGCCAGTTTTGGCCAAAAAAGTGCGTTTTTGGCCAAAAAAAGTGAATATTGTTCACCAGCGCCAAGCTGCTTGGCGCTGGTGGACAATATTCACTTATTTTGCCAAAAACACACTTTTTTGGCCAAAACTGGCGGTATTGGCCAAAAAAGCAAAGTTTTGGCCAAAAAAGCAAAGTTTTGGCCAAAAAGAGATTTGGCCAAAAAAGTGAATATTGTCCACCAGCGCCAGCAAATACAAAAGATTTTGCCAAAAAAAGATTTGGCCAAACAAAAAAGATTTGGCCAAAAAGTGAAGATTTGGCCAAATCTTTTTTGTTTGGCCAAATCTTTTTTTGGCAAAATCTTTTTGTGGCAGAAGTTTGGCCAAATCTCCCGTTTTAGCTAACATAAACAGTTTTGGCCAAAACTTTTACATAGAAAGTTTTGGCCCAAAAAAAGTTATAGCCAAATCTATTTTATTTGGTCAAATGTGTGGGTTGTTTTGGCCAAATCTTTGTCTTTTTTGGCCAAAACTGGCGGTTTTTGCCAAAAAAAGTGAATATTGTCCACCAGCGCCAAGCATAGATGTAACTAGCTGAAGCTGTAGGTGTGTTATGTACTGTTACAGTAGGGGGAGGGGGGGGGTGAACATACTGCTGTTTTTGTAGCTGTTGGTGTGTTTTGCACACAGGGGGGGGGGGGGGGGGGGGGGGGATTGGGGTTGTATACTGCTGTATCTGTAGCTCTAGGTGTGTTTTGCGCTCTACACGAGGGAAGGGGGTGGAGTGTTGTATGTTTGGTACTGTTACAGTGGTGGCAGCGGGGGGAGGGGGATGTACATAATTCTGAATCTGTAGCTGTAAATGAGTTTTGTACTGTTACAGTGGTGGGGGGGGGGGGGTGGGGGTTGTACATACTGCTGTAGCTGTAGGTGTGTTTTGCACTGTTACTAAGGGGGAGGGGAGGTGTACATACTGCTGTAGCTGTAGCTGTAAGTAATTTTTGCACTGTTACACTTGGGGGGTTGTATATACTGCTGAATCTGTTGCTGTAGGTGTGTTTTATACTGTAATACTGAGGGGGGGGGGGGGGGGGTGTATACGGCTGTATCTGTAGCTGTAGGTGTTTTGTACTGTTACAGTGAGGGCGGTACGCGGTAGGGGCGGGGGGTTCTACATACTGCTGTATCTCTAGCTGGTGATTTGTTTTGCACTGTTACACTGGGGGGGGGGGGGGGTTGTACACACTGCTGTATCTGTAGGTTTGTTTGCAACTGTAACACTGGGGGGAGGGGGGGTTATACTGCTGTAGCTGTAGCTGTAAGTGAATTTTGCACTGTTACACTTGGGGGGGGGGGGGGGTGGTGGTGGTACATACTGCTGTATCTGTAGCTGCACCCAGCCAGCAAGACATTAGCGGCCGATAGTCGGCCGAACACCCTTCAAAAAGTCGGGCAGGTGACGTCAAAAGATACGACGCGGGTGTTGGCCCGACTAACTTTTGCAAAGAGGCAACGAGGCGGCCGACAGGCGGCCGAACACCTGTACTATGGCGGCACGCATCCGGTCCGATGTTAATCGGCCCGATGGCTTGTTGGACCTGCGGCCCGACACCTTATGCCGACATCGTCCCGATGTCTTCCCGCTGAAATCGATATCTTCCCGATGTCGGCATAAGGTGTCGGACCGCAGGTCAAACAAGTCATCGGGCCGATTAACATCGGACCGGATGCGTGCCGCCATAGTGCAGGTGTTCGGCCGCCTATCGGCCGCATCGTTGCCTCTTTGCAAAAGTTAGTCGGGCCAACACCCGCGTCGTATGTTTTGACGTCACCGGCCCGACTTTTTGAAGGGTGTTCGGCCGATTATCGGCCGCTAATGTCTTGCTGGCTGGGTGTACCGTGCGCACTTGGAATTGTGCTTGTGTATACCCACGAAACAGGATAAGGCACCAGCAGATCTGCACATTAGTTGACCTGGAAGATTGGACATATCTCCAACCTTAACCGACCTGGCGCGGCCGGGATTCGAACCCAACGACCTGTCGCTTCGGAGGGCGGCGTCGTATTCACTGGGCCATACCGGATGTCAAAGTCGCTATAAACTGACTAAGTGTGGATTCAGTGATAACTTCGTCTGTTTATGTCACTCGAAGTCTCTATCACACGTTTTCTGTGAACTAGGTGATGCTGGATTCGCCTCCGACGGCTTCATGAAAAACAGACTCGTGAAAAGGGATCGGTAAAATTGCTCTTGTTATAACGGCTGTCGTATTATGTTCGTAGCCTTTGGTTTGTTGTTGTTGTTGTTGTTGTTGTTGTTGTTGCTGCTGCTGTTGTTGTAGTTGTTGTTGCTGTTGTTGTTGTTGCTGTTGTTGTTGTCTTATTCTTCTTATGTCCTCGTTTGCACCCTAGTGGATTCAGTAGCCAGTAAGAAGTGCTTCAGCAAAGTTCAACTCACCTTGTGTAGAGCTAGAGGTGGACGCGGTTGACGCTGTACCAGTGGACGTACTTGCAGATGTGACTGGGGCTTTCGATGCTGTCGTTGGTGAAGCTGAGGCAGCTGCCTCGGAAAGGTTTGGAACTGCGGAGAAATATAGAAACACGTCATGCATTTAAACAAACACTGCCACACGCACATATAGAAACAGCCCAACACGTTGCTAAACTCAGTCATACAGAGAGAGAGAGAGAGAGAGAGAGAGAGAGAGAGAGAGAGAGAGAGAGAGAGAGAGAGAG
>NC_090256.1:7212206-7219706 GCF_037325665.1 Littorina saxatilis | reverse complement strand
CTGAATCTAAAATGCAACAATCGCCTGCCAGTCACACGAACTTATCGGCGGCGGTTGGCAAGCGCTATGCAGAAAATTCGTCTGCTTGGCAACACGACCTTGTGTATGGAAAGCCGTTTGGCTCATAACTATTACAGCTGTAATTTAAAATAAATACACCTGTATTTCATAATAAATACACCTGTATTTATTTCTTAAACGTATACAATAAGTATACATTATTAAATACAGGTGTATTTTTTTTATTAATTACAGGTGTATTTATTATAAATTACAGGTGTATTTTTTTAAATACAGGTGCATTTTTTTTAAATACAGGTGTACTTATTATTAAAAACAGGTGTATTTTTTTTATTAATTACATATGTATTTATTATAAAACACAGGTGTAATTAATAATAAATACACCTGTATTTAAAAATAAAAATCAGTTATTAGTCACGTGGTTAAGCGACTTAAAAACTTGGACTGGGAATCCACATGAAAAACACTAAGCTTATACGCGTCTTCATCGCCTCGCTTTGCCGCCTTTTGGCAGAACAGCTTAAAGATGGCGGGGGCGGGGGCGGGAGCGGCAATTGTCCCTGATGTTTTGGAAGGTTAGCGGATGCAGTTTAACGCTGTTGCCCGGGCTCGCACAGCCCTGGGGGGGGGGGGGGGGGGGGTAAGTTAATTGTCACTTTTATCAGACGAATTCGGTTCTTGTGACGTATTCCCCACGATCTACACTGGGTCAGTGGGGCATCCACATCCAGATCTAATCAACTTGATTTGAACTTGAACGGAGGCCTGTGCGCGTTTTTGACCAAAGATGCAAAATGTTGGAATTCGGTGCGAGAATTTAGCGTGTTAAATTCATAGCTCATAATTCAGAGGCAATTAAGTCTTCAAATTTGTAGAACCTGTACCGGTACTTGTAATCATAACAAGTCATTTTAGATACCTTTGAAGTTACGGAATGAACTCCGATGAACGGTACGAATGCATACATTTCGTTTACATGGGTCAAAGAAAGAATTATCCGTGTGACCGGACAAGGGAGACAACTCTTTCGTGTAGATGATGTCCCGTGGTTGATATTGTCGCTTTGCAAGTCGTACATTTTCCGATTCAAGTTTTAATTTGTTACAGCTGTATTTATTAAATACAGGTGTATTTATCATTAAATACAGGTGTATTTACAATTAATTACAGGTGTATTCAAAAATAATTACAGGTGTATTTATTATTGAATACAGGTGTATTTATCATAAAATACGGGTGTATTAAAAATTAATTGCAGGTGTATTCAAAAATAATTACAGGTGTGTTTATTATCAAATACAGGTGTATTTATGTTTAAATACAGGTGTAATTATTTTTAAATACAGGTGTATCTATTATTAAATACAGCTGCATTGATCATTAAATACAGGTGTATTTATTTTAGATTACAGCTGTAATAGTTATGAGCCTAACGGCGTTCCATACTTGCGTGATCTGCTTTTGGGCTCCCTTTTTTCAAAATGTCAAAACATGGTTTTGTACTGATCCTGTCTTGATGAACACATAATTCTTGTATGATTTAAGAATGTTTGTGTAAAAAGCTGTCAATTTATTATTTAGATTTTAAAAGTTAGGTCTAGCGCCAAAACGAGGCGCCCGATTGTGTTAATGGTAAATCCGGCTGGCCACGCAAAAATAAATTCTGTGAAAAATCCTCGCTCTTTACGTAGGGCAACTAGGATGTTCTCAAGCGGTGAGTGTTTAATCGAAAGGGTGTTTGTACTGTGTGCAGAAGCCTGACAGTGTCTGTGACCAGATACTGATGGTTTACGGGAGGCTGAGTGTGCCTTTCAACACACATAAAGCAGAGACACACGCATACACACACACACACGCACGCACGCACACCTACACGCAAACATACACAGGCATACACAAACACACACGCACACACATACGTATACACGTATATATATATATAAAAAATCAGAAGTTGTGAAAGAAACAATTGAAAGTCAGCAGAGATATATATATATAAACACACACACGCACGCACACACAGCCGCATACACACACAACCGCATACACACACACACACACACATACACACACACACACACACACACACACACACACAAACACACACACACACACAGCCATACACAAACACACACGCAGACACACATATAAACACGCACGCACAAACATACACAGAGATAAAACAATGGTTGGTTATCTGCGTATTTTTTTATTACTGGTTGATACGCACAACATGAGCTGTCGGAATTTTAAACACAACTCCTCGTCAAGATTATTTTATATATTTACTTAAAATATCAAACCTTTTTCGTTTCAATTCAATTTGTACCCGAACCGTCTTCTGGTATTTGCAAACGAAGGACAAGGAAGTCGAAAACTGAACGAAACACAAAGGGAGGTATAATTCAAATCAAAGACACAATAAATCCTCAGAATTACAAACCCACGGGGTGTTGCAGGTAGCTCTGTTTCCTCCTTGGGGATGAAGCTACCAGGGGAAGGGATTGTGTTGGAGGTGCGGGTAGAGGGGTAGCCCTCCCGGTGCTCCCCCTTGGACCTCCCTAGTCTAGGACCCTGGGTCTTCGCGAGGTGGCCATTGTGGCGTAATCCCTCCGGACTAGCATAACGTTTCCCTATCCCAAGACCGACCGTGCGTGGTCTATGACCACATCCTCTACGAGGTGACCCTATCAACTAGGCAGCGCAAGCCCCTAGGCGAAACACGGCGGATCTAGAGGAGAGAACCTCGATAAAAAATTTGAGCTGCCATGCCACAAACCCACAATTAAACAACGACAGCAACAATCAAAGAAAACAAGACACACATTACACACGTTACACACATTACACACATTACACACATTACACACATTACACACATTACACACATTACACACATTACACACATTACACACATTACACACATTACACACGTTTCGCGCAAACTGAACAGACTAAACTGGAATACAATGATCAAGACGCATATACAGGCTATCAATAGCACACAAGTGTAAGGCTCATCCTTTTACAACTAAAACAAACAAGTTTGAAAGACAAAATGGAAGGGGGGCTGGTGGGGGAAAGAAGAGAGAAAAAAGAAAAAGAGCAGTTGGGGGTTGGGGTAGATTGGGGGGAGGGGGGGGGGGACTTACTGGACAATGCAGCACGAAGCTGACTGATCTTATATTATCTTGTCTAAAAACTGCACTAATGATAGTTTCAGTTCAAGTCTTGTTTCTTTCTTTGTCTCTGGGTTTACACTGTCATGTCGATGTGATAAGCCACACACAACGTTTGATATTTCATTTCTGTGGTGGTTTTTTTTTTCTCGTCCACCCACGGACATACCTGTTTTGACAAAACATGTTAGTTGTATGACGTTTCTTCGCGTTGGCGTGTTTCTTATCTAAGCACACGAGCAAGTCCCCTTAGCTGTTATCAGACCTGGGAACCCAAGTTTTGCACTTGGAGTATTCTAAAACAAACTTGGGGTATTTGTTAGAAAAAAATGAGCGTATTCAACACAGCATTTGAACATCCCTGATTCCACGCTTCCGTCGCACCGTTACTTAAGTTAACTAAACCATTTAAAACAAATGCTTATTTCAATGTTTACCGACACAAACTGTTATCATGTGTCAAAATACTGGATCGGCTTCGGGATTCGCTTGTGAAGATAAATCTAGGAATTATTCTCGTCGTATGTTTGTTTTGCACTGACCGTACTGATCGTATTCTAGACAAGCATGCGTACACAATACGGCGAAATCGTATGGGTTCATAGGTATGTTTTATTTAAGTGGCCTTCCCAACGTTTGCGCTTATATACAGAATTACATATTTTGTTTTTGATTAGACGCACTGATTGATGTGTTGATTAATTCATTGATTGATTAATAAAATGACTCAGTGAGTAAGTCCTTGTTTGCTTGTTCCCATAAAGCCGTTATATCAGGGGATTAAGAACAACAGAACGGGCAAAAAGAAACAAGCAAACAAAAACAATAACACACAAATTCATAATGATAAACAAACAAAAATCGAGAATAAATAGACTGAGGTCAAATTACTAAGCAACGTTTAGAAGATACATTCGATCCCATTATAATTCTCCTTTGGTATCTGCATATATCAATATGCATTCGTAAATAAGACAATAACTAATCCTCAAGCTGAAAAAGACACGATTCTTTAAAGCAGAATATGTTCTTGAGAATACGGTGTACCTAATTGAAAAACCCTTTTCATTGTCCAAACTAATCTAACATGAGCCAATAGTGGCATGACGTCAAACATGACATCATCAGCTAACAAGCCCACGTCACCTCGATGCATTGCAGGTTTATCCCACACATTTCGACGTCGCAGAAGACACCAGAAATCAACAAAACAAGACCATTTCAGATAAACCCTCAACGATGAGCGAGAAACGTCCAACAGCCATGGACGAATAGTTAGTCTATGGCTTCTGGCTGCAGCCAAAAACGTTACTGCTGTTGTTGCTGCTGCTGTTGCTGCTGCTGCTGCATGGTGGAGTGGATCCAAGGCAGGTAGGGAGCCAGCCGGGTGAAGACGCTGGGGTAGCCGCTGACGTTGCAGTCCTCGGTCCCCCACGACACCACCCCGCCCAGGTACCACCGGCCCTCCAGCTGGCACGACAGCGGCCCGCCCGAGTCGCCCTGAGACACACACAAATCAGAAACAGATAGACTCATATCGTCATTTACCAAAAATAAACACACAAACAAACACACACACACACAAACGCACACACACACACACACACACACACACACACACACACACACACACACACACACACACACACGCACGCACGCACACACACACACACACACACACACACACGCACGCACGCACACGCACACACACGAACGCACGCACGCACACGCACGCACACACACACACACACACACACACGCACGCACGCACGCACACACACACACACACACACACCCACACACACACACACACACACACACACACACACACACACACACACACACAAACACACACATTCTTGTGAATGCGTTGTTTTGTTGTGGATTAAGCGTTCCAAACATTGAACCTTTCTTGATTTTTGAATCTGTAAGAAACAAGGTTGAAGAGACATAGAGAATACTACATGGCTTGCTGTGTCGTACCAGATTTACACGAGTTGTTTTTTTAAATAGTGAACTGCGAGCGAAAGCGAGCTGTTCACTATTTGAAAAAGCAACGAGTGTAAATCTGGTACGACACAGCAAGCCATGTAGTATTCTGTTTATCCTACATTATATACTTCTGTGCCAGATCTAACTAAAAGTCACCGACAGCGCTATTGCCTTTGGATCAACCCGCTTTAGAACTTCAAACCACTTTACTCAATTTGACATTCATTCCTCCGCCATGACACACACTCTCAAACTAGGACAAAGTAGTTCGCCTTTGTTAACACTGTTAAGTTTAATATTGAACATTGATTAAATAAATTCGAACAACGAAATGATGGTCACTTCAAAATATACCAGATAAAAAGAAAAGCAGTGGCCACAGGATAAAAGAAACCAAAAGGAACAACAACAGCAAAGCATATCCTTCCGCGATAGGATGACAGTCAAGTCGGAGCCAGGCGAGTCGACAGCTTTCAGATGGTCACTTCTCGGTTTGGTGACTGGACAAATATTGGTTGATGTTGATGGTACCAACGTGCACAGGCCTTGCAAACAGTGTTGTTAGCGTTTGCTGGGATGTGATTGTGGCAGTGGCAGTGGAGACGGCTGGAGATGAAGTGGCCGTGCGAATCCAATGTGTCGTCTGCCGACACTGGCAACAGCTCCGAGACCGGTGCAGTGCCGTTTAGCATCAGACTGAAGCCACGGTGTTCCTCTTGGGAAATGCTGCTTAACGTTGTTGTGCCCAGATAGCTGCATTATTTTGGTCGGAGGAACGTTATTCTCGGAAAGTTTCTGCACTAGGAACTGGCGTGCAGAGTGGTTGGTGTAGATCTACCTCGGGTTGATGATCCCAGCTTTTCTTCACATGTCGCCCTGGCTTTGGTTTTGGATTGTCTTTCGCAAAATTGGAGATATTCTCTGCCATTACTGTCTTCATGCAAGGACACGTCTCCTCACTGCATGTGCCTGTGAGGTGTCACGCTGCGCAGACCAAAGTTGACTGTGTTTTGCCACCACAGAGTATTCAGGATTACTTCTGGATCTGCGACTCCGAGCTGTTTTGTCTGCCACAGCTTGTCAACATCTTCATCTTTCAGCGGTTGAGCCCTGTTAGGTAAGTTGCCACAACCTTCCTGTTTAACAATCTTCTGCTTTGTCTTCACGACTTCTCTCAGTTACAAGTGCAAATTCGGGGCCGTCTATAACGGGTGCACAGTAGTCTACTTTTTAGACTTCAACTGTCGATGGATGCTGCTGAGAAGGCCCCTCAGCGTGGGGATGGTTCATACTCTTTGCCATCCGGTTTTTTCAAACTCATGAAAAGAGAGCAGAGAATTTTGCATAATTTTTGTGGTTGGATGGTGCTAATGTTTCTTTTGTCCCCGTGTTTCGCCATAAACGTCGATAGGCGACGTATATCGTAAACCGTTTTTTCGGAGAGTGTTCTTGTTCTTGTTTGTCTGAACGAATGAGTCTATTGGAGAAAAATCATAAATCATGGATGACTCGCTTTTTTCTTCATCGACTTCGTCATTCGCGTCATCACCAAACATGTCTTCGAACAGCTCATCACTCAAAAATTCTTTCAGTGTTGACAAATCGGTTTCGTGGCAGTTGCCATTTTGTTGCAAAAGTAGTTCTTCATGAATATGTAATTACTAATTTGCATAGCATGACCTTCCGGTTGACCTCATTTACATGATATACACACGTGTGATTTGAACGATTTTTATCTCACGGGTATCTCTCTCACGTATGTAGGATAATTAGCAATGTTGAACTCGGTGTTCCAAGCGCTTCACGAGGTTTTTACGGGGTTTTGTTTCTTTTTAAAAATGGTCACATGTTTCGCAAATGCTTACGATAAGATTTTAACAAGGTTGTTATACGGGTTTTTTAAGGTTTACACAGGATTTTCAAGGGCTTTTTCACAAGGTTTACAAACGACCTCACAAGGTTTTGACAATTGATGGGTCTTGGTGGCATGATAGAAGACCACACCCACATGTTGTTTTGACTAGTACTCTCTCTCTCTCTCTCTCTCTCTCTCTCTCTCTCTCTCTCTCTCTCTCTCTCTCTCTCTCTCTCTCTCTCTTTCTCTCGTTCTCTTTCTCTTTCTCTCTCTGTCAGTCTGTCTGTCTGTCTCTCTTTATCTCTCTCTCTCGCTCTCTTTATCTCTCACTCTCCCTCTCTCTCGCTCTCTCTCTCTCACTCTCTCTCTCTCTCTCTCTATCTCTCTCTCTGTCTGTCCCTCTTTATCTCTCTCACTCTCACTCTCTCTCTCTCTCTCTCTCTCTCTCTC
>NC_090256.1:7199706-7204706 GCF_037325665.1 Littorina saxatilis | reverse complement strand
GGCTTTTAGTCATACCTCAGGCAGCTATCCGTTAGAAGAACTACCTTGTTTCATTGACTTGCACCCAAAGAGTCAAGAACTGCGATTTTTTACGAATTAATTCCGTACTCGGACCCGGCTGGTCTTGGCCTATTTTTGGATCTAAATTTAGATCAGGTAGATCACAACATCATGCACAAAATCATGAGTTTGTGTAAAACAAAATGGAGGCCGGAATCACTCAGTTGAATCGAACTCCGACCAAACACCACGTAATAACTAGGTTAATTTATGCACTCGCGTGAACAAGAAACTGTCGAGCTTCACAGATGTCGTCGTTGGGTAGTTTTGGGTTTGTTTTACTACCATTGGAGGATTTTTGAACTGTAAATGCACTCAGCTGCAACAAAAACGCAAAACGAAGGCTGTGAGCTGCACTGTGCCTTTAAATACACATCGAAATAAGAATTACAAGAACACACCCAAGGGAAACAACCGCGTCCAACTGACCTCGCGTGAAGCCCCAGCCGGACACCCAGCAGTCTCCCTTGCTTTCTAGCCTGGTTTGCCGAAAGTGCGACGCCATGTTGCTGTCGTCACTGGAGTTCTGCACTTCCGGTTCCGCCGCGTCACCAGAGGGGAGACAAATGGGTTCGACTTGTGCGTCCTCTGCCAGCTGGACAAGGGCAAGGTCGTGTTTGTAGCGCGCGTAGAGCGTGGCGTTGTTGTCTCGGTTAGAGCTGCGAGTTCTGTAGCCTGGGAACTGGAAGAGAGAAAGTCGGGGTAAAGTTATGGTTGCTCCTATTATTTGAAGAAAGTGAGTATCAGGAAGCTCACGGTGTTTAAGATCTGTACCCTGAGTACAGAAGGAAATGCTGACGGTTTCGAGGTAATTTTCCTCTAAAAGTACCCTTTGAACTGACACAAACCAAAATAGGGCTAAGTCGACTTCTTGAAGACTACTTCAGGAAGCTGGAAGCAACGAAGCTTTGGCACTGATGTTTCTGTGAAAAGACATCGCGAAGTCGATTTCGGGCTCAATGTAGAACTGATTTAACAGAGATATTACTGTTGCTGCGTTGCCGGTTACAGAACATTCGTGTGAGCGTGTGTGTGTGTGTATGTATGTGTGTGTGTGTGAGTGTGTGTGTGTGTGTATGTATGTGTGTGTGTGTGTGTGTGTGTGTGTGTGTGTGTGTATGTTTGTATGCATGCATGTATGTATGTATGTGTGTCTCTAGTATCATGGACTGGGTGGCCGAGTGGTAACGCACTTGCGCTCGGAAGCGAGAGGTTGCGACTTCGACCCTGGGTCAGGGCGTTAGCAATTTTCTACCCCCTTTCCTAACCTAGGTGGTGGGTTCAAGTGCTAGTCTTTCGGATGAGACGAAAACCCGAGGTCCCTTCGTGTACACTACATTGGGGTGTGCACGTTAAAGATCCCACGATTGACAAAAGGGTCTTTCCTGGCAAAATTGTATAGGCATAGATAAAAATGTCCACCAAAATACCCGTGTGACTTGGAATAATAGGCCGTGAAAAGTAGGATATGCGCCGAAATGGCTGCGATCTGCTGGCCGATGTGAATGCGTGATGTATTGTGTAAAAAAAAATTCATCTCACACGGCATAAATAAATCCCTGCCCCTTGAATATGTGCGCGATATAAATTGCATAAAATAAAAATTTAAAAAATAAAAAAAATGAATCCCTGCGCTTAGAACTGTACCCACGGAATTCGCGCGATATAAGCCTCATATTGATTGATTGATTGATTGATCGTACACAGCCCCACACACACTTTCACACTCTCACACACCACAGTGGAACAAAAGACAGGAATTACAAACTCACAATAAAGACGTTAGCGATGGTCAAGTCTCGCTCTGTGTGGTCATCGCTCAAAAGGTCACGTTCGCCGACTCTCATCCGCCACATACCGGGGCTGGTAAACCTGGAAGTGCATACACTCACACATAATTATATACAACGGAGCAAGGAGAGTCGAGGCTAGACAAAATACGAATTCTCAATAATTATCAGACAGCCCGTACATCTACAACCATTCGATCGTTAGTAGATAATATGGGGGTTGGCTTGGGTTGGATGAATACAAGGAATACTACAACAGAAAGAAACGCACGCGTTGGCATTTACGCAAGAAAGCATTGATGTGTACGCACGCACGCACGCTCGCACGCACGCACGCACACAGGCACACAAATACACACACACACACACACACACACACACACACGCACACACACACACACACACACACACACACACACACACACACACACGCACACACACCATCATCAGCGTTATCACTACAAAGACCACCCCTCCCCCCCTCACCACCCCCTTCCCCCCACCATTATCAACCTCACCACTATCACCCTACACCACTGTCAGTTAAAGGGATACTACCAAAGACAAAAAAACTCAGATCATTTCCAAACTTGTACCATAAGATTCTGCATTAAAAGAATACTAATTAAACAGGAGAACTGCTTTCACTTTGCAAAAGCAAGCGTTTTAAAAATGGATTAAATGTTCGTTAAATATGCAAAGCCGTCGCAGTCTTTGTGAGGGTCGTTTGGGTTTCTTCCCCTGACTCACTTCCCTTGTTTGTGTACTTGGTGCGGTAACTAAGCTGCCGCGTCACAGATAGCGTGTCCGTCCTGCCGCCAAGCGGCGCTTCTGGACTTCTTTTCGTTTCAAACACCGGAGGGATTAAGCAGCGTCCTTAAAGCGCATTCATCACTCTCTCTGATTTAATGTATTCCCATACGTGTTGTGTGTTTTGGATGAAATCGTGAAGTTGTGAGTCTAGAGTTATTTACAGTTGATTCCCAATTTATTTTCAGATTCGTCAAACTACCCCCACACTGTCAGATCAACAGTATCCTGTTAAGAATGGTGGTAACAATCATGCACGCTATATTTGCAAGAGCAGTTGACTAGACTCACTGTTTGAAGCAATGAGCGGCCGTCACCACCCACCGCTGCGCCACCAGGGCCCCAGAGCACGTATGCGCACCGACCATGGACCTCAGGGCCAGCAACCAGGGCCAGGCGCCAGGGGGCGACACACTCCCTCCCACAATCCTCTTCCGGCGTCTTGCCCATTCCATGTGTCCGCACTCATCTTCAATCAATCATTCAATCAACGAATCAATCAATAATCGAATCAATCAACGATCGAACTGATCAACCCATCACAAAATCCATCGGCATTTTCAATCAGTCAATCAACGATCGAATTGATCAACCCATCACAAAATCAATCAGCATCTTCAATCAATCAATCAACGGTCGAATGTATCAACCCATTACAAAATCAATCAGCATCTTCAATCAATCAACGACTCAAGCAGAAGAAATGTCTGCAAATCACTACAGTTTCCTTAAACCGCGACTCGCCTTGTGTCACTGGCAGTCTTTTGTAAAACTGTAGGGCCGGAAGCACAGACAGTAAGATACAGAGGTACACAATGACACGCTTTGGAACTGCAAACGACAAGAACATAGCAAGATTGGGCACACACAAAACAGACATGCCCTCGCTCAAGAGTTGCCCTGTTCTGCATTGATTTGTTTCGACAAACCAAAAGATCCAGTGTTCCATTTGACCAGTATTAAAGGGCAGCTGTTGGGTTGTGGCTCTCCAAATCCGTTCAACAGTGTGACTTCTCATGTGACTAAAACTATACCTAACCGAGTAACTGTGTGATTTTGAAAGCTCATTAACACAAACCCCAAGAGTTCAGATAGGCTAACATGCTTTTAATCGAAGACAGTTTGCATTCTCGGCCGGGTGAGTCCAGCGCGCTCGAAAATGTCTTCCATTGGAAGCGTGACGTCACTAAAGGTATCACAGCCGCGTGGAACGCTCTCTGTCTTCATGCAGTGAAGTGTGTCCGGTCGGGGTGTCTATCTACTCTTGCCCACAAGTACAATTCACATGTGGGTGAAGACAGACTCTTTACTTTATCAAGGGGAAGTCTTCATCGCACCCCTTCTTGAGTAGACAATCACAGAGATTTGCTTCATGTATTCCGCCACCTCTCCACTCAACCCCCCCCCCCCCCCCTCAGCCCCCTTCCCCTATTTTATTTCAGGTGCTCGTCCACAGTTTATACTTCACTGAACTATTCGCAGACATTGTCGCGCGCCGACGGACATACACACACACATACACACAAACATGCGCACACACACATGCCACACACACACAGACACAGACACACACACACACACACACACACACACACACACACACACACACACAGGCCAGAGGCTTACACTACGTCGGCTCTTTAGTACTGACAGAGTTGTCGGTCGCGGATTTCTCGTCGTTTTGATCCGCTTACAGCTTCGCTTTCTTTCAAATTGTGAGTACTTGCAGCAAGTTTCACACGTTTTAAATATTTTAGCCTGTAAATAAAAATGTGTTCTTGTGGACCAAATCAACATTCGTTTGTTGAATCTACTCGGAAAACTTTAAAACGCGTTTTTGTAAGCGACTCCGCGCATTTGTGAGGCCAGGCAACCCGACAGCTGCCCTTTAATTAAGGGTTCCTTCAAAAGTGCCATGCAAAACGTTGCCATGCATTTTTGGTCGTTTGTTGGACGAACACTATAGACAAAGCAACCGGAACCTACCAAGACTGGGTCCCGAGAAATGGACATCCCCCTGCTCGGAGTTGGCCTGTTCTGCGTTCAGCTGGCTTTCTTCAGACGGGTATTCCAGCCAATGTGTTGACCCCTCAACAACCGGTGCTGCTGTCGTTGTTGTCGTTGCTGTTGTCGAGGTTGTGGTCGTTGGTGGCGGTGTGGTGGTTGTGGTTGTTGTAGCGATGGTGGTTGTTTCCCTATGTTCCGGCGCTCCTTCGTATGCTGAAAAGAGAGAAATGGAGAAATATGATTTGATAAGAATACTCTTTGATTCCAGAATATTTCTGACAAAACATTTAAACTTTTATAATCTGTTTTAATAGTCTCCTTGTTAATTACGTA
>NC_090256.1:7157206-7197206 GCF_037325665.1 Littorina saxatilis | reverse complement strand
CTCCACTCAAACTAAATCTTACTATTGGTACGCAATCAATTGAACAAGTTCAACAGCATCGCGTTTTAGGGGTAATTATTGATTGTGAATTCAAGTGGCAGGCACAACTACAGCATATTTGCAAGAAAGTAGCCAAGAACGTTTTCCTCCTATCCAAGTTAAAGCAATTTACGGACAGAAGGACCCTGGAAATGTTCCACCATGCTCATGTAATGCCTCACATTAATTATGTTTCGACGCTCTGGGATGGCAGCAGTGACGTCCACTTGAAAAAGTTAGACTCTCTCTATCGTCGCTCATCGTAAATGATAATGCATCAACAGATATGAAATTAAAAATGCTTAACTTTCTTCCACTGGAAAAGCATCTCATGTTAAACAAAGCCATTTTCATGCATAAATTGTATTACGGTAAAGTGCCGATTTACATTACATCATTATTTAATAAAGCTACCCAGAGATATGGGTCGGTCAACTTGATCCCACCGATTCCACGAATTGACCTGTATAAGACCAGTCTTGCTTTTTCCGGTACTTCAGTTTGGAATTCGCTTCCATCATCCTTTAAGCACTTAAAGTCATTAAAAAGTTTTAAAAAATGTGTTAAAAAACACTTTATGTCTGAGTAGTTTAACGCCTTTTGATTTGCCACTACGTCAAAGATATGCTGTGCATTGTATGTTCTGAACATATTTTTGTTGTACTATTGCTACATGTTCGATTGCTACCAGCTTGTATTTATAATTACCTGCATAGTATGCATTTGATTGTATGAATAACCACATATGTATGCTCTTCATGCCTCATCTTCATCATTATCGTCATCATCATCGTCATCACCATCATCATCGTCATCTTTATTATTACGTGCTGAAGTTTTCCGACCTCCTTTTGTTGGTTAACTTTTTAACTTTTTAATTTTTAATTTTTTCATTATATAATTGTGTGTCTATGCGTCCCAAGGACAGATTGTAAGAAAAGGCGTAGCCTTAAAGGAAAAGTCCAAGGTTTAGGGTCACTTTTGATACGTTGACCCTCTTAATTCATCAACCACAAATGCGTGTGTAAAAATGAACACAGAAATCCAAAAAGTATACTTTGACTCGTTTTTGGTTGTTCTGAATCGTTCCATCGCGCGCGCAGTCTTGGCTCATGACCTTGTGCACATACGTGTGCTACGTCACGAGCCTTGAACAACAAATATGGCCGGCTCAAGCAGTGAGGAAGACAAGTGGAATACGGACCGGTTTTCAGCCAGCCTGAGGTTTTAGCGTGCCCGTTTGAGCCTCTTCGTCGTCAAAATGCTGGCGAGGCCACAAGGAACTGCTTGAAACAGAGCCAGCATAAGCGGCAATACGAAATGGTATGTGATTCTCTTTGTTGTGATGTTGAAACACTAGTCCTTGAACTGCCCAGTTTAGAATAAATGCTTCCACAGTGATGTTCACACGCGACTATCCTTATTTTCTCTTTCTGAGTAATTCTTCAGTCACACAACGAAACATGTAGACATCAAGTTAACATTGCGCAAAGCCTGTTTCTTGCGGACAAAACTGCAATTATCCTGGTATTTTTATTTGCGACAGTAAGACACTACATGACATCGACACCACTAAACAGTGAAACTTTTTAGAAATGGCGGTGGGCTGCTTTCATGTGCTAATACTAGATCTAATAGTGATCATGACATTTTTCTTGCGAAACGGTCAAAGGGAAGTAATAAATGAATTTAGTTTTTTTAAACGAGCACACGTGATTTCCGATCTCAAACTAGATCTGAAATCATAAGATTTTCTGAGCAGTGGCGAAACGCTGATGGCGTGATATCGCAAGCCGTTTTGGAAGCAAATAAGCACTGTCAGTGTCAGACATATGCTGAAACACGATTACAGCAGTTCAAACTTTTTGATTATTGATTTTTAGGAGTACGCAATATCGGACAGTCACACTACAAAAAGACAATGCGTTAGTGCATAGATCGGTATTCTCAAACGTCACGAACACTGAACAGACAGTACGTTGCTACTATATTATTTTACTGTATTAACAAAACCTCACAGTCCCATTAAAAATGTGTGGTGTGTGCCGAAAAGCAACCATATGAGATTCAGTCAGTGGGACCCTGAATCTACCTGGGGTTAAATCGGGTTATTGACTCTCATTGCATGAATTTTTAAACTGAATATATCAATTTATAGGCTACATGTACTACTGTTCGTGTTGTTTTTGTGATCCACTGCAATTTATGTGTATACCTTAGAATCTCAAGGTAATTTTTGAACGGGGCATACCGAGATGATTCATTTTGCCATGATCACAGAGTGATACGTGTATTTTGCTTATCAGGTGTCAGTGCAGAAACTCCAAGAGGGAACGAAATTCAAATATCTGGAAAACCTGGATGAGGAGATAGACAGGCTAACAGCACATCCTCCTATGTTTGCTCGGACATATACTACCTTCAAACTGCATACTATGCGTACACACAGGAATATGGACGACTCAACATTGATCAAAATGGGTAAGTAACACAACACAAACAGATGATTTCCATTATGATAGATTTATTTATCTGAAACTGAAAGTAAAATTGACAACAGAGTGTACAATTTGTTTTCAAATACGAAAATATCACATTGGGTTAAAAAAAAAACCACCAACGTACATATATCATTAAAACTATTCTTTATTTCTAAACACATACATATCAGCATAGTTTATTCATGTAAACATCCTCATTTCGGTTCCCAGTCTATCTGAAATCAAGGTAAGATATGCCAAAAAAATAGCGATCACACAGTGCTTCAGCATGAATTTGAAAACCTGCTCTACGTCACATAGACACAGCGTGTCTTATGATTCTATCCACCCTCTCCAAACAAACACGTACACGTTTTCTCGGGTACGAATGTCTTAAAAGCTCAAACTAAGCTGCTGTTTTATTCTGTCTTGCTTTGCAGGAAATACAGGCACGTCGCTTACCCATGACAGGCAGCTGGTGCGCTAGCGAGTGGGGTTTCTAGGCAGAAGCATCAGAGTACCATTACCAACCTGTGCAGTCAAAACAATCAGAAATACTTTCCCAAACGGATGAAGAGTGGGGTTCAAACTCCCTGAGCTACAGAAGGCTGAAATATACTTTTACAAATCGTGTGACTGTGTTGAACTAGTATCTTTGGTTGAACAGATTCCTGCGTGGTTTGAAGATACTGAGTTGTCACGTGGTCCAGTACATGGTTCACATTCTGCAACATTTTGTTCCCGACTTTTTCCAGTGTTGGTGTACTCCAGCATCAGGTACGTAGTCAGTCCATGAGCCGGTCAGCATAGCTTGTGTCCAGTATTTTTCGTTTGCCTGTTGCCTGAAACATGGTTTTGGGGAAGTAACTAACGATCTCTGCACACATTTTAACATGTGAATAAGAACAGAAAAGTTTGTCAAAAGTATACATAGTTTAATTTGCATTTATTTCAAGACCAGACTTTCTTTTCGTTCATTATTTCTTCATAAAGATTCTGGAAATTAACAAAATGTTTCCCCCTATCAAGGCCTCCTAACTTTTTTTTAAATGCAGGTCGGTTTTTTGTCATCTGTGCATTACTACCTCTTGCCACCCGTGCGGTCATTGCCACCAGGTATCTCAACAATCAAACCGTCTATACAGGCATAAAGGCACGTCCTTTTCCAAAACAGGATTGCTCACTACACAGATCTGCAAAGACTTTTACATGGAGAAAAAAATCTCTTGACTTGAACATATACCAGGAATAAACATCCTGACTGGTTTTTGGAGCTGGATTTTTTAGGGAATGTTTTACACGTGTGGCGTTTAAGAAATTAATTCATAAAATTCTACATTCGCAAAGAGAGTACTCATACTGTTACAGAGTGTTGAGTTCTGGTATTTTTCAAAACGGAAGGATGGCCACATCCCATGTAAAAGCCTGGTAAGATTTGAGATTTTGAACCCAATCGTTTACACGGGAAGGGCTGTCCATTTAAGAGGAGGCATCCATGCCTGGATGAGAAATACACTGATAACACAGAAAAAGCACGAGTTTAACCTGCATATTCACAAAACTGGTTCAGAGGTCCGGCAAAGGGAACACATGTTAGTTATTTTAAGAGAACATCACGAAGACCGAATTGGGGCGGGGATATAGCTCAGTTGGTAGCGCGCTGGATTTGTATTCAGTTGGCCGCTGTCAGCGTGAGTTCGATCCCAGGTTCGGCGGAAATTTATTTCACAGAGTCAACTTTGTGTGCAGACTCTCTTCGGTGTCCGAACCTCCCCCCGTGTACACTACATTGGGTGTGCACGTTAAAGATCCCACGATTGACAAAAGGGTCTTTCCTGGTAAAATTGCTTAGGCACAGTTAATAATTGTCTACCTATACCCGTGTGACTTGGAATAATAGGCCGTGAAAGGTAAATATGCGCCGAAATGGCTGCGATCTACTGGCCGTATAAAATTTCATCTCACACGGCATCACTGCAGAGCGCCTAGAACTGTACCCACGGAATATGCGCGATATAAGACTCATTGATTGATTGATTGATTGAAGACCGAATTATTAAATTAAAGCCTTTCTGCAAGAATGTACATCTTCTATGAATTATATTCTAAAACGCCACATGTGTGATTCATTCCACACACAAAATCCAGCTCCAAGAAGCAGTGAGGCTGTTGATTATTGGTATGTGTTCAAGTCGACAGATGATTTTACCTGTGTAAACTGAGCCTTGGCAGATCTGATATAGTGAGCAAAGACCTGCATTTTTTTTAAACGTGTTCAGAGGCCTTGAAATGGTTAAACATTTTGTTTATTTCAAGTAGTCTTTATGAAGAAAAAATTAACAATAAGGAAGGCACATGGGTTGAAATGCAAATTAGATTCCTTTTGACGAACTGTTTATGTTCTTCTTCATGTGTTACATTATGCGTACGTAGATCGCAAGATATTTTCGAAAAAATTCATAGATAAGCCAATCTGCAAACGGACAAAAATTCACAATATAAATTTATGAAGCCAATAAATTTGACTCGAGAACAAAGCTTATGTGTTTGAGGTGATGTGCATGGGTATGAATGTTGAATGAGTCCGTCAAAGATACCCTCCATGTCGCCTCACAGTGGAACCTACCATTAAAATTATACCACCTTAAATTACCTTGCTCTTTCAAATGTACTGCTTAAACTTCTTGAACATGCAACTCTTGCTGTCTACCATAAAGACCATCAGGTCAACAACATACTCGTGAATGTTTTGTTTTGGTCTATAATTAAACATTTCAGAAAATACCCTTTTTTATATTTTTTATTCGGAAGCATACTGACTTTATTTGAAACTACTTCGACAGATATAGTTTTGCAGGTTGACGGGAGGTGAGTTACGAAAGAAATTCAATCCATATGTCGCTCAGCACAGAAAGCATAAACGATTAACATGAGTAGAAATGAACTTGTACTTGTTTTCATAATGTATTATTTGGATGGTATCTGTCAAAGACACTTTCTCGTTTTTTGCAAAGCTAGAATAAGGCACTAATTTTCAAAACAAAACAAAAATCTTACGATGAATGGCACGTTGGTTTTCTCCTGTGGTGATTCTGGACGGTAGGAACAGGACTGGTCAACAGTTGCGTTGTGATCACGGAGAACCGGGAAATCTAGAATGCCGAATGGTCACGGTGTCAGTGTCTAGTGACCTGTTCTGATCAGTGGCCGTGAGTGATGATGAAAGGTCTGGAAGTAAAAGAAGAGAGAAAATGAGTGTGAGTATAAATCAATTCGAAAGTATGCTTCTGATCTATACAGTACATTGAACATTTAGACACCCTCTGGAAGTCGTCTGGATGTGTATCCATGTTGTAGCAATTAGACTGGTTTTGCGTCTCTCAGTCAATGCAGAAAGATTAATTCCCTGCACAATTCGTAATCTTCTTGTCTCTAGCATGCAGGTGTCTGTTTATCTTACCGGTTGCACATCCACCAAAAGTTTAGATCTGGTAAAAATAGCATTAAGCCATGATTCCAGCAAACGCTACCAATTTCATGAATTGATATCAGGGGATAGTTTGCGACTGAATAGAATAGATAACGTGACACACGCATTGTCTTACGTGTCCACAACCCTGACTACTTTTTACTCTTGCTCTTAGCTCAGCTCAGACCGTTCTGTAACTTTGTAGATCTAGCCTGTGGCGCATCTGTACTCCAGCGAATATCAGCTGGACCCAGACACACTGTTCTGCACCAATTCGTATTCGCTGCGCAGCAAAACAATGTTTACGTGTATGCATGAAAATAGAAGCATGTACTCTGACCTTCAACGCATTCCTTCTTGTGAGATAATCCGCTGTTCGTATGTCGCCTCGGAGTTTCGATGGCTCGTCGACTGTACCAGCCTCGCGTAATACTCCCCTTTCCGGACTTTTATGAAGGGAAGACACTGCCAGTGGTCAAAACATTTGTTTCAGGGATGAAACGCCAACTTTTGTGCTGCAGAAAAATTGCGAAATCTGTGTCCAGAAAGTGCCCGACACTTTGAAATCTGCACGCTTGTGCTGCACACATCTCTTCCATTTCCACAAGAGACTCAGAGTTTTGTGAGGGAAAGTGTGCTATGAAATGCCTGGGAACATTGACGAGTTGTTGCTGTTTGCGGCTGCCCTCCACCGAGGCATTCTTTTCGGGCATACAGTGGTGACTTTTCTGTGTGAAAATCAAGCTGGTACTAGTGGTAGAATCAACACAATAACTTGTGACGTCACAGTGTACCAACGTCACAGTGTACCAAAAATCACGTGACCACTACTTGACCCCAGGCGACTTGTCTTGGTTAGCCCCGCAACACTAAATCTGCAACTACAACAACAACAATTTTTTTTCAATTTTTAAAATATTTTTCCAGAGATGTTTGTAACATTTGGCATTCGATTTTCAAGTTTTGGGGGATATTTAAAAACCTTGGACTTTTCCTTTAAATCTTAATCCTTGTTAAATAAAGTTCAATTCAATTCTCTCTCTCTCTCTCTCTCTCTGTCTCTGTCTCTCTCTCTCTCTATCTCTCTCTCTCTCTCTCTCTCTCTCTCTCTCTCTCTCTCTCTCTCTCTCTGCCTCGTTGCCACTGTCGCTCTCTCTGCCCCCCACCCCCCCCCCCCTTTTTACTTTTGAGTGCCGTGTCTCTGTTTGTGTTGTTGCCTTGTCATCTTCATGTAATGTATGCGTAAGTGTATATATGAGTGTGCATGAGTTGTTACTACGAAATAGTGTGTATGAGTGCGCCTTGAGTCGCCTTGTGGTGAGATATGTGCGCGTTATTAATTATCTTATTATTATTTAAGTTATTGAGACATCCCAGTGCACTAAGGGATTTATAGAGCAAATCGAGAAAATTCATTATTGAACGAAGCGCATAGCGCTAAGTTCAATGAATATTTTTGTGATTTGCTCTATAAATCCCTTAGTGCACTGGGATTGTTTCAATAACGATATTGTCAGAACCGCCATAGAAAAAAGAAGATTCCAAACGCACATTTTGCTACGCGCATTTGAATAGGCATAACTGTGTGGTCAGGTCGTGAACAGTAAGATCTACTTTTGTGTGGGCTGTCTCAAGTCTGTCGTGCTTTCGTCACACGCATTTTAATTTCTGTTGGTAAATTCCAATGTAGAGTTAAGCTGAACAGTGATGATCTTTCAGAGATACCTCATTTGAACTCGGAGAAAGGACTGTGCTCTTCCGCGGCGTTATTTGCGATTCGAAACCTCCAGTCGAGCTTCGACGGATTGACTGTGCGGAGTGACTCCCCTTGAATTGACTACCCCCCCCCCCCCCCACGAAGGACTCGACGGTTAGCACATTTTCAAAATAAATGTGGCATATTTCTCATGTTGTATCTTCCCTCATCGGGGAGTCTGATACTAAATATGAACGGTAAGAATGCTCTGAACCCTACACGTATTATATCCCCATCGTTTTTTCGTTCACATTTGCCCAACATGTTAATTTGCTGAGCGGGGTTTATTGTATTGTGTGGGGATATTTATATAGCGCTTAACGTTCTCTAAGCGCTTTACATATTAATTTCTGCCGTGTGAGATGGAATTTTTTACACAATATATCACGCATTTACATCGGCCAGCAAACCTCAAGCCTATTAGGGCGAGCATTCACCTTTCACGGCCTTTATTCCAAGTCACACGGGTATTTGGTGGACATTTTTATCTATGCCTATACAATTTTGCCAGAAAAGACCCTTTTGTCAATCGTGGGATCTTTAACGTGCACACCCCAATGTAGTGTACACGACGGTTTATGTCGTCTGCTAGGCTAGGGCAATCGAACCACTGCAGTCTGCACTGAGTCTGCACGCACGAGGCAGGCTGGTAATAAGTCTTATATATGGTAAGAACGTTCTGAACCCTACACGTTTTCGATTACGATTGTTCTTGCCTTGAAATAATAATTCGGAAACCATTCATTTACTGAACTGATGCAGTCGTATTTCAGTGTAGTCTGCTACGTATGACAGAGTCGATCGAGTCAATCTTCACTGGTCTAGCTGGTACGTTATCGGAATAACACTTGTGTTTTCTGTTAGCCACTGGGAATTGTATACTAACTCATCATTTGGTAATGTGGATGATAAGCAATATGCCACTAACACGGCATAATTATGAGAAGAATCTATGCAAGTCGGCGAAAATGAGATGAAACACAGCGGCTTCTATTTTTAGATCAGTGGCACTGTGGCACAGGCACATGCAATCTGTCAGAAAAAAACCCACTTCTGCTTTAATTGAGAAGCAGGGAATTTATGGTCATTTGGTATTGTGGAGAATATAAGCTACATGTCATTAATCACTTCTGAGGATGAGAGCACAGTCTCGCTTAGGCAAAGGGAAGAATACGCTCTGTGGAAAAGTTAGCGCACTCCAAGAGTGCGCTAACAGTTTTAGCGCATCGCCATTAGCCAATCAACTGGTTCACATTAGTCATGTGACACCAGTACTTACTGACAATTGTTATTATTATTATTATTATTATTTAAGTTATTGAGACATCCCAGTGCACTAAGGGATTTATAGAGCAAATCGAGAAAATTCATTATTGAACGAAGCGCATAGCGCTGAGTTCAATAATTATTTTCGAGATTTGCTCTATAAATCCCTTAGTGCACTGGGATTGTTTCAATAACGATATTGTCAGTACCGCCAGAGAAAAAAGAAGATTCAAAACGCACATTTTGCAACGCGCATTTGGATAGGCGTAACTGTGTGGTCAGGTTTTTGTGTCAGATCTACTTTTGTGTGGGCTGTCTCAAGTGTGTCGTGCTTTCGTCACACGCAAACTCTTGTTTTAATTTCTGTTGGTAAATTCCAGTGTAGCGTTAAGCTAAAAAGTGATGATCTTTCATAGAGACCTCATTTAAACTCGGAGAAAGGACTGTGCTCTTAGTTATTTGCGATTCGAAACCTTCATCGAGCTTCGACAGATTGACTGTGCAGAGTGTTGCCCCTTGCCAAGGTCGACGGTAAGCACATTTTCAAAAGTAAATGTTGCATGTTTCTCGTGTGGTATCTTCACTCATCGGGGAGTGTGGTACTAAATATAAACAGTAAGAATGCTCTGAACCCTACACGTATTATATCCTCATCGTTTTATCGTTCACATTTGCTAAAACATGTAAATTTGCTGAGCGGGATTTATGTCGTCTGCTAGGCTATAGCAATCGAACCACTGCACTGAGTCTCATTTCAAAAACAAAAATTGCTCGTCACGTTGCACTGAGTCTGCACGCACGAGGCAGGCTGGTAATAAGTCTTATCTATATATATATACAACTTGTGTCTGTCTGTGTGTCTGTGTGTGTGTCTGTGTATCTGTGTATTTGTGTATTCGCCATGCACGGCCACAGTTCTCGATGGATCTGCTTCAAATTTGGTGGGCTTATTCAGAGAGACCCCGGACACAACCTCATCGATGAGATATTTCAACACGTGCTCTCAGCGCGCAGCGCTGAACCGATTTTGGTTCCACCTCAGCTATTTTGGTTCCACCTCAGCTATTTTGGTTCCACCTCAGCTACCCGGGCCCCCATACCGACACACCATAGCCGCTACACCACATCACAACGCCAAAGTTCTCGGTGGATCTTTTTCAAATTTGGACACCGTATTCAGCTACACCCCGGACACAATATCATCGATGAGATATTTCAACACGTGCTCTCAGCGCGCAGCGCTGAACTGATTTTGGTTTTTGTGTTCATTTCACCATTATAAGTAACTCTTCCTTATCTTCTCCAGTGTTTGGCGTTTATCTCCCTTCCTTCGTGTGGCTTTCCCGTTCAGTTGTAAGTTACTATTACTATTTTTAGAATGTCACTGCGCTGTCCACTGCGCTGTCCACAACGCTTCCCTTGCACCCGTAAGTTGTTCTTACTGAAAAAGTGAAAAGGTCGAATCAATTTATAGCCACGCGAAAAATACACTCTCACCTATCTCTATATATTTATAGATACAGATATGCATATATATATACGGCTTCTCTGTGTGTGTGTGTGTGTTTGTGTGTGTGTGTGGGCAAAAACCTGTGTATTGTAGAGTTCTGTTTGTGATGTGGTCTAGCGGCTTTTGTCCATCTGTATGTTCTGGCATGTGAGAAGCCACAGCAGATAATATAGGGCTAAGAAATAAGCTCTAAAATTCTCAATCCCGTTTGACAGGACTTCGCCTTCAAAGGTGATTGTGGTGAACCGCCACGCTGTCTGTCTCTGTCTCGCGCCGTTCACCCCAAATTCCCGTTTCTGAGTAACTATTTTTAGAATGTCACTGCGCTGTCCAGAACGCTTCCCTTGCACCCGTAAGTTGTTCTTACTGTCAAAGTGAAAAGGTCGAATCAATTTATAGCCACGCGAAAAATACACTCTCACCTATCTCTATATATTTATAGATATAGATATACATATATATATATATATATATACGGCTTCTCTGTGTGTGTGTTTGTGTGTGTGTGTGTGTGTGTGGGCAAAAACCTGTGGATTGTAGAGTTCTGTTTGTGATGGGGTCTAGCGGCTTTTGTCTGTCTGTATGTTCTGGCATTTGAGAAGCCACAACAGATAATATAGGGCTAAGAAATAAGCTCTAAAATTCTCAATCCCGTTTGACAGGACTTCGCCTGCAGAGGTGATTGTGATGAACCGCCACGCTGTCTGTCTCTGTCTCTGTCTCGCGATTCACCCCGGCGAAGCCGGGTATTCCTCTAGTATACTATATTATGGTAAGAACGTTCTAAACCCTACACGTTTTCGATTCCGATTGTTCTTGCCTGGAAGTAATAATTCGGAAAACATTCATTTACTGAACAGATGCAGTCGTATTTCAGTGTAGTCTGCTACGTGCTGATCTAGCTGCTACAAAATCGGAATAACACTTGTGTTTTCTGTTAGCTGCTGGGAATTGTATACTAACTCATCATTTGGTAATGTGGATAACAAGCTACATGCCAATAACAGGCCATCATTATGAGAGGAATCTTCGCAAGTCGAAACTGAAAAATTAGACACAGCGGGTTCTATTTTTAGATCAGTGGCAACTGTGGCACAGGCACATGCAATCTGTCAGAAAAAAACCCACTTCTGCTTTAATTGAGAAGCAGGAAATTTATGGTCATAATCATTGGTATTGTGGAGAATATAAGCTACATGTCATTAATTAATTCTGAGGATGAGAGCACAGTCTCGCTTAGGCAAAGGGCGGAAGAATACGCTCTGTGGAAAAGTTAGCGCACTACAATGTATGTGCTACTGCTCA
Organism: Littorina saxatilis; assembly: GCF_037325665.1. NCBI lineage: Eukaryota > Metazoa > Mollusca > Gastropoda > Littorinimorpha > Littorinidae > Littorina > Littorina saxatilis. The sequence goes on along the minus strand of NC_090256.1, from coordinate 7,185,381 downwards.
TATGTTCAAATCACCGAAGCAAACTTTGTTCTCGAAATTCGTTGTCACTTCCTCGGGGGACATACAGAAGAAAATGACAAAGTTTTTACGTGACACCGTTATTCACGTTATTCCGTTTTATGTAAAGTCTTTTTGCTTTTAACGTCATAGATTTTATGTCGAAAGAGAGCGTAAAAAAACTCTCTTTTTAATCGATAACCTTTATCTAATTACACTGATTTATCCCTGTCCCGTCTTTGTTTTTCTGGACTACCCATTACACCAGTGATATTTACGTGACCGCAGACAATTGTTGGGCTATATACTGAGAAACAAGATTGAAGTGAAATTAGGCTGATGATGTGACCGGTAATAAATCAGGGTAATGGGAAACACAGTCATATTAGCCGTTCTTGACATCGCTATCTTTACCTCGAATGGAATCTCAAAAGACGGCATGCAATGGGATGACACTAATCATCACGCACTGAGAGAGAGAGAGAGAGAGAGAGAGAGAGAGAGAGAGAGAGAGAGAGAGAGAGAGAGAGAGAGAGAGAGAGAGAGAGACTAGAGAGAGAGAGAGAGAGAGAGACTCAGAGAAAGAGACAGAGAGAGACAGAGAGAGACAGAGACAGAAGAGAGACAGAGACAGAGAGAGAAAGAGAGAGACAGGCAGACAGACAGAGACTGACAGAGAGAGACAGACAGACAGACAGACAGACAGACAGACAGACAGACAGACAGACAGACAGACAGACAGACGGACAGACAGACAGACAGACAGACAGGGGGGGTGAGACAGACCGTCATACAGGCACACAGGCAGACAGACGGGATGAGTGCTAACAAGCCAGTCACACAGCCAACTAGTCAGCAAGATAAAGTGGATTCCAACACAAGACCTGCTATTCTGACTTTGTCCGAATGTGGTTGGACATGGTATTCTTCCACACGAGATAACGTTGATTGTATAACGAAGCCGTCTGTCTGATTTCGACATCAACTAATCGAGTGTCCTAAGCCTGAACAGCAATCATGTCTACTTCTTTGACGGAAGTGACCAAACAACTATGAATGACGGGCGCAATGGCTTGGTGGTATGACGCCGGCCTCCAACGCGGAAGGTCGCGGGTTCGAATCCCGGCCGCACCTGGTGGGTTGAAAATGAAAGCAACTTTTGCATTTTTTTTAGAGGGACGCGTACGATTGTGAGTTTCACTCCGTTCAAGTCAAGCTCCGGAAGCGTTGTAAATAAAATATGTCCAAAGTTTGCTTTAGTAGCGGCAAAGAAGGAACGCGTGAGACATTGTATGATGTATGCTATCCACCCCAAGCTTTCAAGCGCTGAATTGTACCCTTGTATGACACGGGAGCAGAGGGAGTTGAGCGGTAGGTAATAACTGCCCAGTCGTTACTCGCACTTTCTCCTTCACTGTTCACACCACATCGCAAGGTCAGCAGACAGGGAAGCCAACCCGCTAATTACGAACCGTGAGGATAATTGCATCGATGTTACTGCATGCATCGTCACCCCACGCTTAACATCCAGCTCCCTGGTGTCAGCGTAATGGTGGTTATGTAGTCACGTGACCACACTCTGCGATCATCCGGGTGTTAGAAAATGCGTTCGTTGCCAAGAGTTACGTCTTGGTGCCCAATAGCTTTGTCCTGCTCTTGACCTTATTACTAGTGGTGACCGTGCGTACGGGGAGTTCCGGTGTAACACGAGAAAATTACTCCCACGAGATTTTTACTCCGGAGTAAACATTTCGTACGAAAAAGTTACTCCCTATACGAAAAAAGCACTCCCCCATTACACGAGAAAATTACTCCCCAAGACAGGTGAGTTCCGAGTAAACATTTCGTACAAAAATGTTACTCCCCTGACGAATAAATAACGAAAATATTACTCCACCCCAACACAAGCAATTTAACTTCCCATGCCAGGTGTACGAAATTTTTACTCCCTTGTCCCCTGTTAGTCTTGGTGGTGGAAGGGGTGGAAGGAGGGTAGCGCGACATTCGTGTGCGCGAGATCACTTATTGGCATTATTATCCCTTCACCCGCATCCCATTTTTGCGTACGAGATTTTTACTGGAAGTAAACAAAAATGGGGAGTAAACATTTCGTGGAGGGAGTAATTTTTTCGTGCCTTGGGGAGTTCTTTTCTCGGACGAAAAGTGTACTCGGAGTAAGAATTTCGTACGAAATATTTACTCCGGAGTAAATTTTTCGTGGAGTAAAAATGTCGTGTTACACCGGCGTAAGTCGCACTATACTGGCAGCTGAGCTGTTTGTGAACTGGACTAGTGGTCTGGTCACGGGATCAAATCCAGGTCGGGGCGAACAACGGGTCAACTTGATGAGCGGACTCATCGATGGTATCCATGTCCCATCACCACGTTTCTATATCCCTGTTTCAAAATGCACCACGGAAACCATTGTAAAGGCACGGTCCTTCGTGTAGAGTCGATTTCGTGTGCCGACCGCGATCTGACCTAACGTTCACATGGAATAAGGCTCCTTAGTTGCTTTCTGGGCAGGAAAACATTTCATGTGCAGGATTTTTGTTTTGTTGCACATGTGTCACATTTTGAAATTATACCTTTAAAGACAACACATAATTCTTCCACTTTGACAAGTACAACAGATCAGCATGTGATTGTTTGTGCGTGTAAATAACCTTCTAAAATGCCACTAGTGGCAGATCTGAGAATTGCATTCACGAGTATGACTGTGCGTTCCACGCTGAACATGTAAAGCCCGTCCTTTATTGAGCCCGAAGTTGACATCGCGAAAAGTTCGATAAATATTGGTACCTAAATCTCAGTGCTTAAGCTTCGTGCGGCCAACTTCGCGTAGTCGACTTCGTTCAATTAAGGACAGGCAAAAAGGAACCAAACAACGTGTCTACTTATTGTGTAAAGCAGGAGCTTTTCGATGCATAACTCCTTATATTTCTCAAACATAACGATGCTTGAATTAGGTAAAGTTTAAGTACAATAATTCTGGGTGTGTTCTTTGGAAGGTTTGAGTACTATCTGTCCACCAAGCACACTCTTTGATTCTGATTGTTGTTCAAGTGAGCGTCGTGTTTGCTGCGGGTAGGTGTTTGAAAATAAACTCAGTCAAGAAAAAGAAGGATTGTGACGCACAATACCTGCCTTTACAACCACAGCAGAATAACAACATATCTGTGTACATGTACTTGATTTTAGTCCAAAACAGGGAAACTGACAAGAAGTGTTAACAGAATGGAATTCTTTTGTTTGTTCGTTCATGGGCTGAAACTCCCACGGCTTTTACGTGTATGACCGTTTTTACCCCGACATTTAGGCAGCCATACGCCGCTTTCGGAGGAAGCATGCTGGGTATTTTCGTGTTTCTATAACTCACCGAACTCTGACATGGATTACAGGATCTTTTTCGTGCGCACTTGGTCTTGTGCTTGCGTGTACACACGGGGGTGTTCGGACACCGAGGAGAGTGTGCACACAAAGTTGACTCTGAGAAATAAATCTCTCGCCGAACGTGGGGAAGAACGAACGCTGACAGCGGCCAACTGGATACAAATCCAGCGCGCTACCGACTGAGCTACGGGGGCCCGGGTAGCTCAGGTGGTAGAGCACTGGACTTGTGATCGAGAGGTCGCTGGTTCGAATCCGGGCCGGGACGGACACGGGTCAACTTTATGTGCAGACCCAGAGACGGTATCCATCTCCCACCCCCGTGTCACCACAATGGCACGTTAAAGATCTTGGTCATTCTACCATAAGTGCAGATGGCTGATACCACCTAAACACGCATACATCAAAAAGCCGTGAGGGCGTAAAACTCGAATCGTATAAACCAATTCATGTCCAATATAGGCAATTAAGACCTGACGGACAATATAAGCCCCTTAAAATTTACTTTTTTACTGAGCTACATCCCCGCCCGAACAACAGAATGAAATGATTTGCACGGAACTATACAACCGCGCATTAATCGATCGCCTGCGCAGGTTGACTGGTTGAGTGAACAGGATTCGATCAAACTTTCGCACACAAACTCCTTTTTCTTTGAATAACTGAAGAAAGGAGGAATAAAGAGGTTACACACCTCGCCTCAATGATTATTACAAATAATGGTCTCAGTTCGCGGTCATGAAAAAGCTCGCTGAAGCTCGCATTTTTCATGATCCGCAAACTTCGACCATTATTTGTAATAATCACTGAGACTCGGCATGCAACAGCTTGTAATTGTAGCAGAGCTGTAAATTAATGTTAAGCAAGGCCATTATTTGATCATAGATTCTATTCTCAATTCTAACGGATCACTCTATTCGCCTAGATAATAACAACAAGAACATTACAATATCACAGCATGGAACCCCCAGCGGCTAGTTCAATATTAATGATTCACATCAATCGTTGTTATATCCGGGACTGAAACAATGTTCAGTATCTCGAATGTTCGTGTTGATAGCAAACGGAAGACTGAAGAAATGTGTGGCATGTGCTTCATACACCCACGCGCCCGTATATAGCTTCAATTTCATAAGAACGTCTTTCAATCTTTAAGTTGTAACCATTATACACATATGCATTGGAACATTAACTTGTTCTAAAGCTTACTGGTTACTGTATTTGTTTGTTGCTCCGATTAAAAATTGTAATCAAGAAGGGTCCCTGTATCTGTACGGATTATACTTAAATGGCAGTACTGTCACAATGGACCTCACACAAGATATATATATATATATATATATAAAACATCAGAAATTATATATATATATATATATATATATATATATATATATATATATATATATATATATATATATATATATATATAGAGAGAGAGAGAGAGAGAGAGAGAGAGAGAGAGAGAGAGAGAGAGAGAGAGAGAGAGAGAGAGAGAGAGAGAGAGAGAGGAAGAGCGTAAGGAAGAGAGAGTCAGATAATGATCCAGAAAACATTTAAACATTAAGTCCCCCCCCCCCCCCCAAAAAAAAGGGCAACGAGAGATAAGCAACGATTCAACCTTCTGTTGCGTGGTCCACTTTAATACGTTTGTGCCATCTTTGTCACAGCATGTGGGCAACACAACGGTTTGATTCTTTAAAACATATTGGCTGGTTGCCTCACAATCAGGGGGTGAGGGTAAGGGTAAAACAGAGATAGAGGTGTGTTTGTGTGTGTGTGTGTGTGTGTGTGTGTGTGTGTATGTGTGTGTGTGTGTGTGTGTGTGTGTGTGTGTGTGTATGTGTGTGTGTGTGTGTGTGTGTGTGTGTGTGTGTGTGTGTATGTGTGTTTGTGCCTGCGTGAATGTGAGGGGTATAGTAACTTTTAGCGAAAAGAAAGAGAAAGTTAATAAAGAAATAGGTAGATAATGGTATTAAACCAATCTTTAGAAAACCAAAGTTTAATGTTGTTTCTTTATTTGTTTATGATTTGCGCAACCTTCGTTGTAATCTTTGCATCGTCTAACAGATCAGGATTTGACACATTCCTTTCCAGGAAGCTTGCGACCACATTTATTCCCATTGATTCCTTCCCTTTTCTTCTGCTTCTTACTTTTAGAAAAGCAGTTTTGGTTCAAACTTCGAGCAAATTAATGAGCACGTGCACGATTAAACGGCAATAACATAAAAGAGAGAAACTTCCCAGGGAATCCCTTTTGAGAAAACCCATTTCTCCAATACGTTTTTGTTCAGATGTGAAAGAAACTAAGAAAGGTTGAATTTCCGCTTCGGGTCGATCTAAAAATGTGACTGATCTTCTAATGATCGGATATCTATATTTGAGTCTGAAAGGGGGTTGGGTTGAAGGGACAACGACTCAAAATGTTATTACAAAAGGATAAAAGTTTTAGGCAAAGCCTATTCTTCCAAGGGAGAGAAAGAGAGAGAGAGAGAGAGAGAGAGAGAGAGAGAGAGAGAGAGAGAGAGAGAGAGAGAGAGAGAGAGAGAGAAAGAGAGAGAGAGAGAAAGAGAGAGAGAGAGCGAGAGAGAGAGAGAGAGAGGGGGGAGAGAGAGAGCGATAGAGAGGGAGAGTACGAGAGAGCGAGACAGAAAGACAGAGACAGAGATAGAGAGACAAACAGTCACAAAAACAGACAGACAGAAACAGAGGGAGAAAGAGAGAAAGACAGAGACAAAGACAGCGGGGAAAAGAAAGAAAGAAAGAAAGAGAGAGAGAGAGAGAGAGAGAGAGAGAGAGAGAGAGAGAGAGAGAGGTGGGCATAAAGAGAGAGAGAGAGTCGGAGACAGAGAGAGGCAGACAGCCATAGACAGAGCGAGAGAGAGAGCGGGGGAGGCAGACGAAGAGAGAGAGAGAGTGAGAGAGAGAGAGAAAGAGAAAGAGAGAGAGAGAGATAGTGAGAGATAGAGAAAGAGAGAGAGAGTGAGATAGAGAGAGAGAGAGAGAGAGAGAGAGAGAGAGAGAGAGAGAGAGAGAGAGAGAGAGAGAGAGAGAGAGAGAGAGAGAGAGAGAGATATTGTTCTGCTTTGGGCGAATTTTTAAACACTCAGTAAATTTGAAATCGATCTATTGTTCTTAAAAACGCCTTAACTCATTTACAAATACTGGCACCATAACAGTACAATAACTGTTATTCCCCCTGCAACTATTCTCAGACACAGACAAGAAAACGAGTATTGTTTAAGTTGCTGCTCGATTTAACCCTAAGCCTATCTCATCCTTCTTCGTCACTTCCGCATTTATCTAACCCTTGACATCACGTCACGTGGTTAGTAGACGAAACCTCAAAGCAGTATGGTCCCGAACAGGCACGCGCCTTTGCTCAAAATAGCCGCTAATCACGCGTTCGTCTGTCAGCACATCGAAGACGGCCGCGCTATCAAACAAACCGGTTGTAGTCTGTTAACGGAAGCTTGTATCTCAGCAAAGGTGCGACCGCTAGCGTTGATCGCACTTTTCGTCACAACAAACTGTCAAATTTGTGTCCCTGTTCCCGTGTTGGCATAAGGCTCCTCTTTTGATGGTGGGGTTTCTGTTCGTGGGTGTGGCCGGGCTAAACTCGGTGAGGACTGAGATTGGGAGGATAGGACGAGGTGGTGGAGGGGTTAAGGGGTTTGATATATATTGAGAGAGAGAGATAGAGAGAGAGAGAGATAGAGAGAGAGAGTGTGAGAGAGAGAGAGAGAGATGGAGAGAGAGAAAGAGAGAGAGAGTGAGAGAAACATATATAAATATGTTTACAGACAGGCAGACACACATAGAGACAGACATACGGACAGACAGACAAACGAACAGGGTTTTGCATTGCAGGTTGAGACTTGGAATAAGTGGTTTTAAATATATGTTTAATCGCCACCTTGTAGACAACCCGGAGTGTTTTTTGTAGTTATTTTGCTGAAACTGTCCACGTCGAATCCGTGGCAGTGTATATAGCATAGCCTGTAGGCCTACATCAGCAGATGCATATAGTCGTCGGCTTGTTATATCTCTAACACTGGCTGTGACCGGAATACTGCCCTCTCTCTTTGTCATCGTCTTCTTGTGTTGACCTCTTATTGACCCCGCCCCCTTCAATCCACTTCCGTTCAATAACAGGAAGCTACGTCAGCACAATACCACTCGTAAAAGGCCACGGTTGACATTTGCAAGGGATTAGCAGGTAAATCTGTTGTCACTTTTTTGTGTCGATATGTCCTGGCACCCGAGAGAAAAAACAAGCAACGGGATCAAAATCGCTCAAGTTGCTCATTTCAATGCTTGCTATTCTCTAACGTGCCAGGGGATCGGTCCCGCATAACTCTCACTTAAACTTGTTGCACGCACATGTCATTTACATTTTGAGCGCGTTCTTGCCTTTGTTCGTTGAATCTATTGGCTGGATGAAAAATAAAAAATAAAAACATGGGCCAAAATAAAAAAATAAATACATATTGTCATCATTTTCACGAGTTTTCATTCACAAGCACCTGGGAAATAAATCTCATGTTCCCCGGGGAATAAATCCCCGGTTACCATAGTTGCAGGAAGCCCTATTACATGGATAATCAAAAGCAAACCCAATAGAAACGCTCGAGGATTCTTCGGCTCTTTTCATTGGCGTTTCCCCAGACCTAAACAGACGACACGACACTGCTTTGCAAAGTTCCAAAAACCAACTGGCAAACTGGCAAAAGTAAACAAAAAACAAAAAACTACTTCAATAAATTCATCACAAACAAATGAAATCTACCGATATGTTATGTCTTCTTACAAAGTCATGGAGTGCGTGTATCTTTGTGTGAGAAACACGAACGTCAAGTTCAAGTCAAACCAATTGACCCCTGACACACACATTTTGACCCGTGCACAAGACGTTGTATCGATAAACGAAGCACAAATAAGAAATTATGATAAAAGCAAAGAAAATAGCAACAAGATATGCAAACATCTCACAAAGCCGAGCAAGCAGATTGACAGGTCTAATGAAAAACAAAGAGGTACTGAGTCGGAAACAAAATCGCGATTCTTTCCTTCGCTGCACGACGCAAATCTTCTGTGACATTTGACCCAACGTAGCTTCCACATTCGATTACTAAGCTTAATACTCACAACTGAAAGCCGAGGGAGTGGAATACCGAGATGAACAAACAGAACTGTGCATCCTCAAACCTGACATATTCATCCCAACATTTTATGAACTCAAAAATACAGAAAGTTGCTTTCACACGCCAGCTTTGATTGCCAGTGGTTATCCGCACGGAACTCGTGTGGTTATCAGCACGGAACCCGTGTTTCAAAGCATGGCTCCCTGTGTTGATTGTTATCTTATTTTCTCACAACCAAAATGATGACAAAAACGATGTTTGGTGGTTTGTTGTCAGACCAGCTTTTTTTGTCGGTCCTCGGGGGGCATATCGACTTTTGTTTCATATTTATTGACCGCGGCCTTCGGCCTTGGTCCATAAATAAGAAACACAAGACGATATGCTCCCCCTCAGACGACAAAAAAGCTGGTCTGACAACAACCCATCAAACATCTTATATTCTCACCAACCCCACCTCCACCCCCACAACAACAACGCCATCCGCAATCGTGTATACTTCTGTCATGTTTCGCCTGGGATTGGGTGATATAAGCATTATGCTTGAGTACCGGTATACGAATCCTCAATCATGCCAGACATTGTGTATATGTCACGATATCAACATTAAACACGCTTTTGTTTAACCCATCAACAACAACAACAACAACAAAAACACGAACCAGAACAACAACAACAACAACAACAACAACAAAATCAATAAAAACAACCTCCACCGCCACCACCACAACAACCACCACAACACCAACTCTCCGCCACCAACAACAACAACTACAACGATGACGACGTCATTTGGTGCAATTTTGACTTCCGAGAGTATGGTAAAGGCTACATCTCCCTTCATATCTCCTGCGCAATTTACTTACAACCAAGTAGTAGGACAGGTAAGGAAATCAACATTGTGACTTACTACTTTACGAAGAGTGGGTGGGAGTGGGGAGGGGGGGGGGGGGGGGGGGGGAGGAGAGGAGATTGCTAGATTTAAGTGTTGAACCCTATGAATAGTTAATACAAGTGAAAATTAATTGTAATAAGAAAGCGTTTGAGAAAGTGAAGAGAAGTGTTATGTGCAGTGGAATAGGAACAGGAGGAATTCAAATGATTGATATGCAAATATTGCAAGAATCTATTCTGTGCGGCTGGCTTGCTCAGCTTTCGAATATGAATAACAATAGTACATGGACTTGGATTCCTAGATTATATTTCCGTAATTTTGGAACAGATTTATCTTGTTTTAATTCAATTATTGGTCCTAAAAAGTTTAAAGGGTTAGATAGTCTTCAGTCCTCCTTCTGGAGCAAAGTACTGCGAGTCTGGTTGGAACATAATACACTGCACTCTTCTTCATCTCTGAAGATGGCATGCATATGGAATAATGTCGATATAAAATATCAAAATAATGTAATTTATTTTGACAACTGGGCAAAAAAAGGAATAACACATGTCAATGACCTTTTAGAAAACAATTCCATTTTGTCATTTCAAAATGTACAGAACTTAATTGGTACTTCACCAGAACTCTATTTACAGTACATTGTTGTTCACTCGGCGTTGTCTCGTTATTTAAAGAACAATACGGATTATGTATATGCTGTCACTGAAGAGTTTTCGAAATTGTATTTTAATGATAAAGTTATGTTAAAAGCTAGAGACTTTCGAAATTTTATGACAGATATGAAATATAGTCCACCCTGCTGTGTTCGATTTTGGCTGAACAAACTTGATATTAATATTGAAGAAAAAGTTTGGCTCAATGCAAAAGAGACAACAACAGAAACTAAAGAATTACAGTGGAAGATATTACACAATATATACCCAACCAATATTCTTCTCTTAAAAATGGGACTCACAAATAATGATAAATGTCCATATTGTATTGAACAAGTTGATTATATTGAACATTTCTTTTTCTATTGCAGTAAAATTCACCATTTGTGGAAGCATGTTGAAACATTGTTTTACGATCGATATAACATAGCAATTATTTTACAAGCAACAGATGTGCTGATTTGTGTGCGAGATAAGAATGGTTTGACACATGATATGTTTAAGTATCTTACCCATTTAATCTTGATTGGAAAAATGTGTATAAGTAAATTTAGATATGGGACACCCCTTGAAATATTATTTATTTTTCAAAGGGATTTAACCCTCAGGGGACTGGTATAAAACATGTGTAAGTTTAAATTGAGTGTTTGAAATAATACCCGCTATTACGAGCTAGTCGTGTGACAGAGAGTTTTCTTGCACACGAGACTGTAGATGTTTCACGACGGCTTTAGCCGGAGTGAAACAGCAGCAGTCGAGTGTGCAAGAACACTCTCTGTCACACGACTAGCTCGTAATGGCGATTATGTCTCACAGCTTCAACAGAGGAGAGAACAAACACGTTTTGCGTACTCACGCTTGATAAACCTAAACACAGGAGCAGCCATTGTGGAGAGATCTACTTTTTGACGAAAGTGAACGAACAACTATGAATGACGTCTCGGTATATGTGAATGACGTCACAGTCATCGTCACAGTCTGTATCTTTTGAAGCATTCCATTCTTCATGACGTCTTTCTGTGTCTGCATCCGCGAAATGTTTGTTCTTTCCGGGGTCTTTGTCATCTATGTTCAGAACTCTGTCCTTCTAGTTTCAGACTAACAGGCCTCCTGAGCGAGCCACTTTCCAAGGGAAGCTAAACTCGCGTATGGAAACAGTACTGTAGTCTGGGATGCCGTTTTCAGTATTCTCAGCGTTGAAGAATTTGTAAAGAGAAGACACGACAACAGCAGGAGAAATAAAAGTCGTGTGTGCATTTTGGGGCTTTTGGAGGGACGATTTCGAGTTTGAATCCGTTCTTGCACATGCTCCAAAGCGTGTAACATACAATCTTGCACACGTTTGCTTTAGTTGTGGCAAAGAAGGAAAGCGTGTGACATTACTATATATAGACTGCTATTTACGGGATAGAAATGTATGGTAAAAAAAAGAAGAAAAAAAAGGAATAAATTTATGTTATGATTATTTTTATTTATTTACTTAAACATATTAGTTTACTGATCAAATTTTGTTGATCTAAAAATGTACACATTTGACTGAGAAAAGAAAAGAGCTCTGATACTCCGTCACGGCGGAGGGCTGACCGTGCACCCAAAAGCGGACTTAACCAAATGGGTATTTTTTGAAAGCTTGGGGCCTGCCGAACATAAAAATCGATGTTAACAAGAACTATTTAAGGGCGCACTTTCTCTTGTCAGTCAAAATTCAACTATACCCTGAAGAGTGATGCACGAGCATTTCAGACGCTTGCCTCTGAAAAAAGAAGTTCTCAGCCAAATTACGAACTCAAACTGGTACGTTTTACATACAAATGTGTCAGTTGGTATCTTTTGATTATCACAAAACAATTTGCGACTGCTTTGGCCGAGGATGCTGGTGACAGTATCATTATTATGAACCCTACCCTAAATCCAGGAAAGACGTCGTCCAAAATGTAGGTAAGTTTTGATTAAAAATAAATTCACACAAGACTAGTATTGTTGTTTGGCTTCAATGGATATATTTTCGTCAAGTATGATGTCTTTACATAATATTTGTATAATATGAATGGATTTGAACCATATACTATGTCATTATGACCTTCCAATCTTCCTAACCCCCAGCCCAGTAAAGCGTGCGAGACGTTTCCTGAAAAAAATGTCGCTTTGTGGTGCGAGTTCAGTGTGACATGATTAGTTTCCAGAACCCCATTTCTGACTTTCAAAGTTTATCTACATACATTTAGCAATGCACGAGCAAAATATGACAACTTAATGGTGCCTTTTGGTTTAATGCTATGGTAAAATTGCTAGTGATAGTGTTTACAGCTTGAAACAAAACATAACAGATGGGAATAGTCTTCCTCAATCTGGTTCAGAGCATAATGTATTTCTATTTTCAGAGGTAGCATTATTTCTGATAAGAGCTGGAGCCAATATAATGATGCTGAGTATTTGAAAAATGAACTTTGTGACTCATCTGAGTAGCAAGAGAGCCTTCGTGATCGTCAGCGTAAGGCTGGCTGTCTTCAAGGCAATTCCTAGATGAACAACTTAACACTGCGTTCGATTATTCGCCCGTTTCTTAAGCTAGAGCTTTGAAACTTTACACGCGTCTAGGGCTACATGTACGCTTTACAATACGTAAAATATAGTTGACTCTCGCGTTATTTAAAGGTCACAACAAGGTCATTACCAGGCAAAAACGAGGGAAAACCGAGGGAAAGTACCATTGTTTGCAAGAAAAAGATTTCAAATTCAATTGTTTCTTGGGATTAACGCATCTTTAGACATGAAAATCATCCGATTATCAGACATCAATTGTGGAGGTCACGACAAGGTCATTACCGGGTAAAAACGAGGGAAACCCGAGGGAAAATACCATTTTCTGCAACTTGCAGGTAAGTAAAAGCTTTCAAACTCCATCTTCTTCTGGTATTGGCGCATCTCTAGGCATGACAATCATCTGATTAACAGTCCTCAATTTTCAAGGTCACAACAAGGTCATTACCAGATAGAACCGAGAGAAAACCGAGGGAAAATACCATTTTCTATAACTTTTTTGTAAGTAAGAGCTTATAAACTCCATCTTCTTCTGGGATTAGCGCTGATTTCAATGACCCTGAAGTCCGAGGAAAGTTTTCTTGACCCATGCCTACTTTGAAGGTCATGACAAGGTCAAATTTACACGTTTTCTATTTGGGAATATCTTTTACGGTCAAATAAAATACTTTCTGGACGTCAGCTATTTTCGAAGCTAAAGCTTAATTACAACTTTACACACGTCTTGGGATTTATGAGACATAACGCAAATATTGTTGACTCTCGTAATATTTAAAGGTCACACAACAAGGTCATCACCAGGTAAAACCGAAGAAAAACCGAGGGAAAGTACCATTTTCTGCAACTGTTTGTAAGAATGAACTTTCAAATTCAATTGTTTCCTGGGATTAGCGCATCTCTAGACATGACAATCATCTGATTAACAGTCATGAATTGTGGAGGTCACGACAAGGTCATTACTGGGGAAAACCGAGGGAAAATACCATTTTCTGCAACTTGTGTGTAAGTAAATGCTTTCAAACTTTATCTTCTTCTGGTATTGGCGCATCTCTAGACATGACAATCATCTGATTAACAGTCCTCAATTTTCAAGGTCACAACAAGGTCATTACCAGATAAAACCGATGGAAAACCGAGGGAAAATACCATTTTCTGCAACTTTTTTGTAAGTAAGAGCTTATAAACTCCATCTTCTTCTAGGATTAGCGCTGATTTCAATGACCCTGAAGTCTTTGGAAAGTTTTCTTGACCCATGCAATGTTTGAAGGTCATGACAAGGATGGGATTTTACACACGTCTAGGGCATTATAAGACATGAAACAAATATTGTTGACTCTCGTAATATTTAAATGTCACACAACAAGGTCATTACTGGGTAAAACGACGGAAAATATATCAACTTTATGACTCGTCTGAGTGCCAGGACAGCCGGTGTGATCCTCAGAGTCAGGCTTGCAACCGCAAGGCTATCGGTAGATGAACACCTTAACATTGACTTTTTCTTCTCTCTCCCCTTCTCTTCTACCCCTATTACATCCAGCCCCGCCCACCCCCCTAGAGCCCCTGTGGGCGAAGGAAGATGTCATGAATCTGCCTCAACAGCTTTAGCTTAGAAAATAGCCGAACACAAATAGAAAACGTGTAAACTTGACCTTGTCATGACCTTCAAACTAGGCATGGGCCAAGAAAACTTTCCTCGGACTTCAGGGTCATAGAAATCAGCGCTAATCCCAGAAGAAGATGGAGTTTATAAGCTCTTACTTACAAAAAGTTATAGAAAATGGTATTTTTTCTCGGTTTTCTCTCGGTTCTATCTGGTAATGACCTGGTTGTGACCTTGAAAATTGAGGACTGTTAATCAGATGATTGTCATGCCTGGAGATGCTTCCACACATTTATATGTAAAACGTACCAGTTTGAGTTCGTAATTTGGCTGAGAACTTCTTTTTTCAGAGGCAAGCGTCTGAAATGCTCGTGCATCACTCTTCAGGGTATAGTTGAATTTTGACTGAGAAGAGAAAGTGCGCCCTTGAATATTTCTTGTTAACATCGATTTTTATGTTTGGCAGGTCCCAAGCTTTCAAAAAATACCCATTTGGTTGAGTCCGCTTTTGGGTGCACGGTCAGCCCTCCGCCGTGACGGAGTATGAAGAAAGTTTGCTCCAAGCCACAAAAGAAAAAAAAAATAATAATAAGGCAAAAAATAATTGTAGTAGCAAACCTGCATGCAACTGAGCTTAAAAAACAAAACAAAAAAAAAAAAAGTTAACACAAGTGAGAAAACACCGGGTCGTATACCTGATACGTATGATACGATCGACCTTCAATCTGAAAAAACAAAACAAAAAAAACAAGGTACATACACATCACGATCTTCAACTCCGGGAAGACGAAAAGGAAAGAAACGTGTATGATATCCGGTGAAACATAGCTTTGTCAAAACCCCGCGACCGAGAATGCGCCAACAATTTCAGGTGAAAAGCGCACCAGCCCGCTGATTGCTTAAGGTGACAAGCCAGAATAGCGCAGAAGCGTATACCGCTTAAAAGGAAAGCGAGCTTGTTTATTCTTTTTTTTTATTTCTGAGCTTGCTTTTAATCCAAACATAACATATATATATGTATGTTTTTGGATTCAGGAAATGATGAAAAATAAGATGGAATCATTCTTGGATCGATGACTCAAACTTGTATTTAATTGGAATTGTTGGATTTTTAATGATTTAAACTCATTCATTTTTTTTGTAACTTTCAAGTTGAAATGCAATCCCATAGTCCAGACTTCGTTGAAAATTTCATGACGAAAATGTCAATCAATTTGACCAAATAATGGAGCGTGACAGTGCCGCCTCAACTTTTACAGCAAAGACTGACTATGACGTCATCAAAGACATACATATATAAATTGAACAGAAACGTCTGGGGGATATAATCTGTAAGAATTTGTATGTAACGATTCATGACAATCTCTCCAGTAGTTTTATGGAAAAACACTCTACACATACACACACACACATACACACACACACTCACACTCACACACACACACATACACACACACACTCACACACACACTGTCTGCTTAAACCCGACGATGTAATCAGCAAAGTAGCAGACAGCTCCAATCAGACCTGCTAACAGGCTTGTTTAAAAATTCCGTTGACAAAATAATGAATCAAAGGAAATTGCGTCACTTATTTTCTGGCATGTGCGCTTTTACGTCATTTACTCTCTGTTTGACGTTGATTCTGAATCTGTCGCCATCTCTGTGCCAAGAAAAATCGAAACAGATGAAACACACTCTCGCCGTGGTTCATCGCTTGTGAATGTTTGGCAGGGATGGCCAAATCTTACAAATTTCACTCGCCAGCCGGGCGAGAAATTCACTACCCTGCCCAAATTGTCAATAGCCCGTTGTTATATAATGGCTTTCAAAATCAACAGTACCACAAAGATGTTTTGCATTTGACAAGATTTTTCACTGGCCAACCGGGCGAGCTGCCAGACGGTTTCTACTAGCCCGGCGGAATTTGTACTCACCCCTGGCGATCGGGCAGCTGATTTGGTCATCCCTGTTTGTCAAATCATTCCATATGTTAACGTTCACTACGTTAGGTAAATGATTGACTGTAGGTAGTTCACGAGTGCCATGTGAAGTGAATACTATACACACAAATTGGAAGAGTTCACGGTAGTCCACTGCTGCTTCGTTGGCTCAGAATTTCGTCCCTCAGAATGTCGTCCCTCCCGGCTGGTTGGCTAGGCGAACGTCGTTACCACTGATCTTGTTCCGGACCAGTCCATGTGTCTGTCAGTTAATCGCATGCTATTGAACCTGGATCATTTTCAGCAAAACGGCAGTTTGCACTGTTACTATGCCCGAGGCAAGTAGGTAGTTATCCCTCTCTTTCTCTCTGTCTCTGTCTTTTTGTATCTCTGTCTGTCTCTGTCTATCTGTCTCTGTCTCTGTCTCTCTCTGTCTCTGTCTCTCTCTCTCTCTCTCTCTCTCTCTCTCTCTCTCTCTCTCTCTGTTTCTCTATGTATGTCTGCCTGCCTGTCTGTCTGTCTCTCTCTCTCTCTCTCTCTCTCTCTCTCTCTCTCTCTCTCTCTCTCTCTCTCTCTCTCTCTCTCTCTGTCTGTCTGTTTCTCTATGTCTGTCTGTCTGCCTGCCTGCCTGTCTGTCTGTCTGTCTGTCTGTCTGTCTCTCTCTCTCTCTCTCTCTCTCTCTCTCTCTCTCTCTCTCTCTCTCTCTTTCATTACTGGTTCTATAACATTTGAAATGTCATTTATCCGCAAGTGGCTTTTTTCCCAACGACCCTCTTCTTCCGTTTAAATAGCTCTCACCCATTCGTTCCTATCTGTACTGCTAAAGACGCACTACTGCTTGTGAAAACAGTTCAGCTCACCGTCTCAGGTATGGGCATGCTTTTGAAAAGGATAAGACCATCTCACCACTTAGTCACATACCAAAAATGAAGAGCGTGGGAGCTTTACGTGCACAGTGGGAATTGTTTAATTTATCGAATTTGTAAATCCAACAAATCATTTTTGTTAAAGAAATTAATTTATTCCAGACGGGCGCAGTGGCATGGTCGTGAGTTCAAATCCCGGCCGCGTCCGCCTGGTGGGTTAAGGGTGGAGATTGTTCCGATCGCCTAGGTCTACTTATGTGCAGACCTGCTAGTGCCTTATTCCCCTTCGTGTGTACCCAGTGCGCACGGAAAAGATCATGTAATCCATGTCAGAGTTCTGTGGGTTATAGAAACACGAAAATATCCAGCATGCTTCCCCCGAAAGCGGCATATGGCTGCCTGAATGGCGGGCTAAAAACGGGCATACATGTAACAATCCACCCGTGCAAAAACATGAGTGAACGTGGGAGTTTCAGCCCATGAACGAAGAAGAAAAAGAAGAAGAAGAAGAAGAAGAAGAATTAAAAAAATCCAACTGAGCCCAGACAACACTCACACATACACACACTGACACCCCAATCCATCCCTCCGCCACCCCCGCATCCCCTATTCGCACGCAAAAGGAACTTTCTCGACAGAAACTGTAAACAAGTGAACCTGAACTTGTTCCACAGAGTCCCATCTTTCTGGTCTAAAGCGGAGAGGGACCGCCATTAAACGGCCTATTTCCATAATACCGGCTCGTTCCTCGGGGACTTCTTCAGGCCGTTCAAATGTCACGCGTTCTCTATACCATTCCCGCAATGACGGCGATAACTTTTGACGTTCTACGTTTTTTAATCAACATGAACGTTCTTGGAAGACTGACGAGGGAGATAAGAGTGAGTGTGTGTGTGTGTGTGTGTGTGTGTGTGAGAGAGAGGAGGAGGGAAGGGGGGGTAAGTCTAGTAAACAAGCGGCAATTAATGCTGATGTCAACCTTTTTATGTTTTAGATATTATTTCGGAACAAGTCAATCTGATGTAGAAATTAAAGGAACACTCCTTCTCGTAACATGTTGGTTCTCCATCTCAGCTCTGTCCAGACTTTCACAATTGATAAGAACACCCCAACACTAGGTCATTTTTAAAAACAAAAACCAACCCCCTGACTGCTTGTGGTGAGTTGCAATCGGTTGATGAATCTTTTTCTGACAAAAATACTAGTTTGCTTTGACAAAATCAATTATCCATAGATTGTAACTGCATGAAAAGCACGCAGGATGTTTTTTTTTTTGGTTTTTTTTTTTTTTTTTTTTTGGGGGGGGGGGTTAAGAGCAATTGCTACGCTGCTATGCCAAGCTAAAGATTGCTACGCAAATAATCACAAACATGCAACAATTCCCTCTTTTTTGCGAGTCTTGGTACTCCGTGTTGCTTCCCACTCTGTGTGGTGGTGACAGAATGGGTCATACCACATCGTCTACACTGAAAGGTGGCACTGCAGATACTCCATAACGGGCATTGTATGTTCCTGCATTCTCATGAAACTTTCATTTTTTTAACTTTCTAATCTTGTGCAAGATGGCATCAATGCGGATAAGGAAATACATTTGAGAAAATGCTACACTTGAACACCATTTGCTACGTTGCAAATTCCAAAACATTCTAAATTGCTTCTCTTGGGGCTTTACAAGGGATGGCTGGTCTGGGAATGTGATCACGTGGTTATGTTATCCCGGGCAAAAACTGGACAGGTTGAAGACGGTAAACTTGCCTGTATTCACGCCAAGAATTGTGCCAATACAGTCAGATCTCCATCGGGCGGCGGCACCACTGTATGTGTTGATTATATTCGTCTATTATCCACTGTTGCGTCGTTTACAGCCAAGACGACGGAGCAACATACAGCGTAGAGAAACACAAACTAACAGACAAGTTGACAGGCAGAGCGGACCTTGCATATATACAGTCAAAAGTGTGTATAACGACCACCCAAAAGACCATTCAACAGTGGACCTTATTGACAGTTGGTCGTTATGGAAAGATGAATCATATAGAACATAACCTGGTTGGGGTTTCTTTCGGGTGGTCGCATTGGGCAGGTGGTCGTTATAAAGAGGTGGTCACTAGGGCGGGTTCGACTGATTCGCTATGGAAAATGCAACATGATGGTTTTAACATAATAGCTTTCACTCTGAGTCACAAAAAACATGTCACGGAAACATATTGACTTACATTCTTCTGGCGAAAGAGAGGGAGGACCTCCGTTGGATCCTGCAAAGATACAAAATGATAAAATGTAATGACATTGAATATATTGATCTGACCGTTTGGTGGGAGTTTCTGGCGAATTTCAGTTGACGAATCACACACACACACACACACACACACGCGCGCGCGCGCGCGCGCGCTCACACACACACACACACAAACACACACACACACACACACACACACACACACACACACACACACACACACACACACTTACACACACATACACACGCGCTCACACAAACAAGCAAGCAAACACACACACACACACACATATATAACTACATACTTTCTTTGTAAAACATAAACTTCTGAATCTGATAACAACTGTAGACCACCTTCTGTGGCATCTCCAGTGTATTATATCATACACCGGTAAACTGTTTCACAATTTTACATAATAAATGACTTTCAATTGGAGTCATGATCAATATTGAAGAGAAACAAGTCTGAATTGTTCAACTAGCGTAGTTTACTAGGTGTGGAACATTCATACTCAATCCAAATGTAAAGTAAACCTCTTTACCTTTGAGTATTTACGAAGTGATTATTGTGTGCGGAAACAGATACTATATCATACGAGGCTTACATCTCTTGTATAATTTCGGTGTTATCGAGCTATGCAGTATCATTCCGGAACGATTCCGTGTTCATACATATTGCACACAAGGACAATTACTTTTGTTACCGTATCATATTCGAACTAGGTAAACAGTTATTTTAGTCATTTGTTATAAAACTTTAAAACAATATTGTGAAGGACACTATGCTTTGTTGTTTGTTCATGCGTGTTTTTTTCTAACTTGTTC
This sequence comes from Littorina saxatilis, assembly GCF_037325665.1. Lineage (NCBI taxonomy): Eukaryota > Metazoa > Mollusca > Gastropoda > Littorinimorpha > Littorinidae > Littorina > Littorina saxatilis. The sequence continues at coordinate 7,165,292 of NC_090256.1, read as the reverse complement.
AATCGTAAAGAAAGAAGCCGCTAGCAGTTACTGGAGGCTATCACGTTGCTCAATCTACTTTTTAATCTTGCTGCATATTTCTAACGCCTTCCTTCCAAAATCAAAATCACACAACAAACTAAATACAGTGTAATCGCCAAAAGCACATAATGATGAAAGATTGCTCTTTGTGCGTACCTTAAGGCATGTATATAGAAAATCATGACCTCTATTGCCAGTTTGTTTGGAGTCAAATCATTTTTTTTTCTCCCTCAACAACAAAAAGCAAGGTTAATATAATCGATTTAACTGCTACATCTTCATTTGACAATACTATTCAAGAACTAGTTATAACGCCCAGAAGCACTAATTTACTTTCGTTTTGATTTATTTTTACTGTTTGTATGGACAATACAGTTATCTGTTGCGTTAAGTGTTTCTTTATTTGTTTTCTTCCAAGGACGCACGTCATTATCTGTTTTTGAACTCATTTCTTTTGTGTGTTTTTCTATCAAGGATAAACATGACAATGATGGGTTTTAAAAGTGTAATTTGTTTCCGCCTTAAGCCATTCATAAAAAGGCGCAGAAAAGAATAGCATGTTCTATTCTGAGCAAGCTTACGTTTGAAGAAAAACAACAAAATATCATAATTATGTGACACTCCACCACGGAATGAGTCGGATGTCACCTCGCGGGGTTCTAAGCTAGGCCTAATATACGTCCCGGGGGTGTCAGGTATCAGTGTGAGGGTCACCTTAGTCACAGGCTTATACAGTGGTCGCCGCTTAATAAAGCCACTTCGGGACCGACGAACAATGGCTTTAATAAGCGGCGGATTTATTAACCGGCAGTCCAGGAATACGTCATTTTCGAAAGAAAGAAAAAAATCTTCTCTTTTGTTTAAGCAACGTCACTCAGTCACTTTCTTTCGTCATTTACACTTGTTTGAATCCAAACAAAACTTCACGAAAGTTGTTGAACTTTTGTACATTGGAGAATCTTTTTCGGCGCTTTCATGTTTTAGCCTTTCTCCGTTCTTCAAAATGTTCGTTAGCAAAGTCCTGGACACCCCCAGGTTTGCTGCACCTTCCCTCAAGCTGCATGCAGGAAGATCTTTAATTTTTTTGTAAATTTCCAGTTTCTCGTCTGTTGTCAAATCCTGGCGTTTTCTTGTTGGCATGTTTGATTCAATCCCTCTTGTTGCCAATCCGATAGAAAACAGTAAACTGATTTAATTTAGTCATGAACACAACACGCGATCAAAGCTACACAATTTATGAACTCAACACGTGCGATTTTTATTGACTGACATTCTTTTCTGAACTCGGTTACTTCGTGGTACGCGTGAGCGTGGACATAAATAGGCCTATGACTTGAGCGATTATAAGAACAAGATAATGTGTTTTTGTCACAAACTACGTGATTTCTCTGAGAAAACTGGGTTTAATAAGCGGCGGGTTGGGTTTATTAACCGGCTTTTTCAAATACATAAGATATAGTGATAAATCCGGACCGTCTGAAATCGGCTTTTATAAGCAGCTGGCTCTATTAACCGCGGTTTTATTAAGCGGCGTCCACTGTAACTAGAAAAGTTTTAGCTCTTTTCTAAAACGGTGTTCACAACTGGATAGAGCATGACAAAACTCGTTAAGAAAATGTAATGATATACAAATAATGCAAACGTGACATGCGACTCATTCCGTGGTGGAGGGTCACATCATACAGTCATGGAAACTGATCAGTTATTGATTTATTAAATTTGAGATCAATCTGTTAAAAACAAGGGCGTGAAAAGCGCATGAAAAGGACCACATTCGTGTTTTGCATGAAACACATATACGGTATTGACTTTTTTTTAGTATTTATATATGTATTTATTCATTTATCTATTTATGTATTTATTTATTCATGTATGTATGTGTTTATTTATTCATTTATACGTTATTGTTGTGCGCATGCTACCCCCCCCCCCCCTCCCCCTGATCTGTATCTATCTATCTATTCAATTCTTCCCGTGTACACAATTTGACTCACCATATCTGAGTCGTCAAGGCAGGTTTATGGGCTGCATGGGACCGTCCCTCCATTTAGACACATACAAAGAATCACTACCTTGACTGCTGTCCATCCAGGGTAGACATTATTTGATGAATCAGTTGGGTGTTATAACACTCATGTAAATCCATTACATGAACTAATTTAAGAAATCTCAGACGGCACCCAAGCCGTTGCGTCTTTGTGTGAGCCCAAGTGGGGGGATGGTATTGTGCCATGTTAATAGCACACTCCTCACGAAACAAGTTGGGCTCATCACCTTAGCTCTGACCAGGTGTCAATCTGGAATAAGACCATCTTTCCGCTTGGTCACATACCAGCAGTCCAGCACTGCTAAAAAAATATTAAAAAAAAATTAAAAAAATATCACTGCTCACTGTAGTGATTTGGATGAATTCATTTCGAAAAAGCCACAATTGGTATTTCAAGAAAAAATGTTTCATTACAAAACGATCCGCACTGTGCACAGAGAGCGCCAAAGCTGTTCATGTTTGTTATGTGACCAAGTGGAGGGATGTTCATGTTTGGTATGTGACCAAGTGGAGGGATGTTCATGTTTGGTATGTGACCAAGTGGAGGGATGTTCATGTTTGGTATGTGACCAAGTGGAGGGATGTTCATGTTTGGTATGTGACCAAGTGGAGGGATGTTCATGTTTGGTATGTGACCAAGTGGAGGGATGTTCATGTTTGGTATGTGACCAAGTGGAGGGATGTTCATGTTTGGTATGTGACCAAGTGGAGGGATGTTCATGTTTGGTATGTGACCAAGTGGAGGGATGTTCATGTTTGGTATGTGACCAAGTGGAGGGATGTTCATGTTTGGTATGTGACCAAGTGGAGGGATGTTCATGTTTGGTATGTGACCAAGTGGAGGGATGTTCATGTTTGGTATGTGACCAAGTGGAGGGATGTTCATGTTTGGTATGTGACCAAGTGGAGGGATGTTCATGTTTGGTATGTGACCAAGTGGAGGGAAGGTCTTATCCCATGTGAAAGCATGGCCAGAAATCAGACGGTGAATCCAATTGTTGGCACGGCTAGGGGTGTAACTTTAAAAGTATGTAACTCTTGTTCTGCCATCTCTTGATTTCTTATGAATGCGAAGAATAAACAAAGCGCTCGTTTCCAAGTTAGATTTCTTGAAAGAATATCACAATTTATTACCAATTCAGTGCCCCATATGGGTTTTTGACCAATCAGGACGGATTCTAGGTGACCTGTTAAATGTTATAATGTTCAGGCAGGGACCCTTTTTGTATATCAAGCTAAAAATTGACAAAACAAAGTAAAAATGTAAATCAACAATATCAGCGTGATTTATTCTACAGAATGACACTTCAAATGCTGTCAGATAATACTCTCTTTATCTAAAAAAAATATACCGATAAGCGAGTTTTGTCGGTGGGTGATTTACGGAACAGCAAGGTACCGCCCATCCTCTGAGTGTGAAATGCCGACCCGCTCACTTGAAATCTAAATTACCTAAGTTCGGAAAATCAAGTGAAATCGCGTCACTCGCGTTACGTCAAATGTATCTTTACGTCATTTCCCATCCGTCTTGAGTCGGTTCTAAATCTGTCGCTCTCTATTCAACAAGAAAAAGCGAAGCAACCGAAACGCATGTTGAACATGGTTTATCTTGTGAGATTGTTGTGTGTCAAACGCATTTGATCTGTGAATATTCATCACGTCAGGAATATTACTCTGATTGGCTGACCCAGGGCACGAGAATTCTTTTGACTGACAGGCATAATCAGGTAGGAGCGCTCAAGTTCCCATTGCGGCTGTTCTGTCTAATTCGCGGGGTCGCTTCGAAATTTCTTTTGGTCGATTTAAACGGTAATAAAACCGTTATTTCTAATAATGCGGACTGTTAGCAAATGACAACAGTCATGTCTCACAAACGATATCAGCATTCGCCTAAAAGGCTCATGCTTGATATCTTTTTTCTCGACATGCCTTGTTATCATTTGCTAACAGTCAGCATATTAGAAATAACTCATAAGGCCCAAAAAAAAAATTGTCTGTTTAGGGTAACATGACCAAAAAAAGTAGGGTCGGTAGGTAGGTAGGGATTTTTTTTTTTTTTTTGGTTTTTTTTTGTTGTTGTGTGTAAATGCTATGTTGGCTGAACATTCACTTCTTATATTTGATGAATACATGTTTCAAAACTAACGTATAAATAAAACAGAGAGAAAGGGAGAGAAAGAAACGCCAAATGTCTCTTTTTAGCATTTTTACCTCTTTTTTTTTTTTTTTTTTTGAAATCAAAAAAAAGTTTTTGGGTCGGCGCCAAATCTATAGGGTCGGTCGGGTTACCCTAAACAGACAATTTTTTTTTTTGGCCTAATGATTTTGAAAGGTGATCTAATCGGATGCAGTGAATGTGTGTCCAATACGTAAAGAGTGAACGAATGAAAAGCGTACGGACAGTTACTATATTTCTGTTTAGAAAACATAAAAGCCATTTGCTTTTTTGATCTCACGCTTACATTTTTACATTTAGTCAAATTTCAGATATAGAGGGGGAATCGAGATGAGGGTCGTGGTGTATATATGCATATATGTGTGTGTGTGTGTGTGTGTGTGTGTGTGTGTGTGTGTCTGTCTGTGTGTGTGTGTGTGTGTGTGTGTGTGTGTGTGTGTGTGTGTGTGTGTGTACAGCGATTCAGAGAAAACTAAAGGACCGATATTAATGAAACTTTACATGAGAGTTTCTGAGTATGATATCCCCCACAAATGTTTTTCATTTTTTTGATAAATGTCTTTGATGACATCATATCCGGCTTGTTGTGAAAGTTGAGGCGGCACTGTCACGCTCTCATTTTCTAACCAAATTCATCGACATTTTGTTCAAATAATGTTCGACAAAGCCCGAACTTTGGTATTGCATTTCAGCTTGGAGACTTACACATTATTTAATATGTTTGCTCATTAAAGTTGTCATTAAAATTGATTGTTCGCAAACAAATTTAAAATTGATTGCATTGGTTTTTTTTTACATCATATTCTAAGTCTGAAAATATATACATATGTCAGGTTAACTCTTAAAATGTGATCACAGTTAACGAAAATAGGTTAATTAGTACTACGATTATAATTTAAGAAATCGATCCAAAAATGATTTCATCTTATTCTGTATTGTGGTTCATCGTTTGTGAATGTTTGGCAGGGATGGCCAAATCAAGCTCAAAAAGGTAAAACTAATATAGAAAATCGCGCTTTCCTTCTTACCGCAATACGCTATTGCGCTAATCTGGCGAATCAGTTTCACTTCGTGTTGCACGGGAAGAGTGAGCGACTTCCTTGTGCCGCGGGAATTGACGAAGCTGTGTTGTCTTGGTAACAAAAGTGCAGTGTGTTCAGTTTCATTCTGTGAGTTCGACAGATTGACTAAATGTTGTAATTTTGCTTTACGCGACTTGTTATTTATTTAGTTGTGCTCTTTTCAACTCGTACATTCTGTTCTGGTCCATTTGACAAATCCTTATGTTGCGATGTGTTTCCTCCGTCCGTTACTCACATGCACGCAAAAGTGTAATCATGTTCTAATTTCGACAGCGGACATGGAATCCCGGAATACTTGATTTTGAGAAAAAAATAATTAATTAACTATTGAGCTTCTAATGTCATGTCTTAGGGCAATGGATGCTAAACAGCATGCACACTCTTATCTTTCTTAATTAAAACAAAAAACCACGAGTTTCTGAACGCAAAAAAATGAGATAGAGAGAGAATGACAATGACAATGACAATGACAAATTCTTTATTAACGAGGGTAATGGCATAAGCAAACAGGTGCTTTTTTTACATCCAGCCCTCGCCCATGGGAGAGTTTAATGTAATGATAATACGTTTTAAAAATGTTGGAATATCAATTAAAGAAGTAATAACAAGTCGCGTAAGGCGAAAATACAACATTTAGTCAAGTAGCTGTCGAACTCACAGAATGAAACTGAACGCAATGCAACGCAGCAAGACCGTATACTCGTGGTCCACCGCTCACGGCATAGGCAGTGAAATTGACAAGAAGAGCGGGGTAGTGGTTACGCTATGCTGCATAGCACGCTTTTCTGTACCTCTCTTCGTTTTAACTTTCTGAGCGTGTTTTTAATCCAAACATATCATATCTATATGTTTTTGGAATCAGGAACCGACAAGGAATAAGATGAAAGTGTTTTTAAAACGATTTCGAAAAAAAAAATTTGATAATAATTTTTATATATTTAATTTTCAGAGCTTGTTTTTAATCCGAATATAACATATTTATATGTTTTTGGAATCAGCAAATGATGGAGAATAAGATAAACGTAAATTTGGATCGTTTTATAAATTTTTATTTTTTTTTACAATTTTCAGATTTTTAATGACCAAAGTCATTAATTAATTTTTAAGCCACCAAGCTGAAATGCAATACCGAACCCCGGGCTTCGTCGAAGATTACTTGACCAAAATTTCAACCAATTTGGTTGAAAAATGAGGGCGTGACAGTGCCGCCTCAACTTTCACGAAAAGCCGGATATGACGTCATCAAAGACATTTATCAAAAAAATGAAAAAAACGTTCGGGGATTTCATACCCAGGAACTCTCATGTCAAATTTCATAAAGATCGGTCCAGTAGTTTAGTCTGAATCGCTCTACACACACACACAGACAGACAGACGCACATACACCATACCCTCGTTTCGATTCCCCCTCGATGTTAAAATATTTAGTCAAAACTTGACTAAATATAAAAACAAAACTTGACTAAATATAACAAACGACAAACAAGCAGAGAGAGAGAGAGAGAGAGAGAGAGAGAGAGAGAGAGAGAGAGAGAGAGAGAGAGAGAGAGAGAGAGAGAGAGAGACAGACAGACAGACAGACAGACAGACAGACAGACAGACAGACAGACAGACAGACAGACATAGAGACTGAGAGACTGAGAGACATATAGACTGACAGACATACTAACCTTGAACTGAAGATAATGCGACCATCAGAAACACCAGAGAGGACATTTTGTCAAGGTACGCCACCATTGTCAATCTTAAACTGAAGTTCTTCACAAGAACTCTCCTTCAAATTGTCTGTGAAATGAAGCAGACTTCTACAAGTCTGTTGATTGTGTGAGTTTCAGCTCAGTACTGCAAGCAATTTGAAAAGTGGTTTGATTCTGTTCGTGACCGTATCTTCAAACCTGCGGCAACACTTTTTTGTTGTTCTAAAAGTTCACTTTTGAGTTTAAACTCTGAAAAAACATTGTGGTGTTACGTTGTTTTACTCACTTTAATCGTAATATGTTCCCTTTCTGTCTTTTCTCACAATGTTAATATGAGAACATTGGTCTTCTTTGTGTTTGCTATGTTTGTCTTCTGAGTTCTGTTTTGAAGCTAATGTGACACTTATACCTTAGTCGGTAGCAAACTTGTCACAGATTTCAAATACGGAAGCGGAACACTTTTCTTTTTCTCTTGTTATCTCAGGCACTATGTTCTCCCTAGCGTAGTGATACCAGCCATGAGCAGACGAGACCAGCGCAACGACACAACCCTGCACAACCTATACCCCGCACGTACTGTTCGTAACCTTGCTGCCTTGTGCTGTTGCCGCTGCGGTCTTGCCGTGACGAGCTGTGCCGTGTCGGTTTGCGTAGGTGTCGCTAGCTGCCGTGACGCTCCGCTGCTGCGTGGCGCTCAGGTATTTCCAATGTATTTTCCTCACACACCCACACTCACACACACACACACACACACGCACACACTCACACACACACACACACACACACATACGCACACACACAAAAACACACACACACACACACACACACACACACACACACACACACACGCATACACACACACACGCAGGCACGCACGCACGCACGCACACACACACACACACACACACACACACACACACACACACAGGCGCACATATCGACAGACCAAGGCGATGTCTGTTCCATCGCTTTCTGGGTATATGTGTCGTTATCCCTACGTGCCAAATCGGACTTCAGCCTAATAAGTATGTATAGGCAGACGTTCATTAATAGAAGTGGTTAA
>NC_090256.1:7094706-7152206 GCF_037325665.1 Littorina saxatilis | reverse complement strand
TTGGTCCTCTACAACAATGGCGCCTCGTTTTGGTGCTGGACGCGGCTGTTATGAATATTCAATACTGGAAATCACGCCCCGACAGTAAACCTCCCGTAAACCATCACAGATACTGTCAGGCTTTTACACACAGTACAAACACCCTTCCATTTGAACGCTCACCAAACGGGAACATCCTAGGTGCCCTACGTAAAGAGCGAGCAGTTTTTAAAGAATTAATTTTGCAGATTGTCTCGAACACTTTTTGGATCCATCCTGAACTCAGGTCAAAAATGAGTTACTTCCCTTCGGGTCTCATTCTATCGATGTAAACTGGCGATAGCCGTGGATCGATGATTATCCAAATGTTTTGGACCGTGGTGCGTTGTTGCGCTAGACCTAACTTTTAAAATCAAAATAATAAATTGACAGCTTGTTACACAAACATTCTTTAATCATAAAAGAATTATTTTTTCATCAAGACAAGATCAGTACAATTTGAATTTGTGAGCGTTTGAAAAAAGAAAAGCCCGGAAGCAGGGTCACGCAAGGGTCGTAGCAGACGACGGTTTATGCATATCGCCGTTCCTCTCAACAGTCAAAAACCATCGCTAGAGTTCTTATGAACCACAGCCGTTTGTTTCGTGCATAAAAACGTGATATTGTAGATAAGCTCACATCGAGTCGCATTCAAATGACTAACTGACGACTACATTGTGAAAAAGGGAAACTGGATCACACGGGTTCACGATGGCCCAGGGGTAAGATAAACCACCAAAAAATAAATTATTTGAAAATCGTTCGCTCTTTACGCAGGGCACCCAGGATGTTCTCAATCGATGAGTGTTTAAATGAAAGGGTGTTTTTACTGTGTGTAAAGGACTGACCGTATCTGTGATGGTTTACGGGAGGCTTACTGTGTGTAAAAGCCTGACCGTATCTGTGATGGTTTACGGGAGGCTTACTGTGTGTAAAGGACTGACCGTATCTGTGATGGTTTACGGGAGGCTTACTGTGTGTAAAAGCCTGACCGTATATGTGATGGTTTACGGGAGGCTTACTGTGTGTAAAAGCCTGACCGTATATGTGATGGTTTACGGGAGGCTTACTGTGTGTAAAGGACTGACCGTATTTGTGATGGTTTACGGGAGGCTTACTGTGTGTAAAGGACTGACCGTATTTGTGATGGTTTACGGGAAGCTTACTGTGTGTAAAAGACTGACCGTATCTGTGATGGTTTACGGGAGGCTTACTGTGTGTAAAAGACTGACCGTATCTGTGATGGTTTACGGGAGGCATCCTGTGTGTAAAAGACAGACCGTATCTGTGATGGTTTTACGGGAGGCTTACTGTGTGTAAAGGACTGACCGTATCTGTGATGGTTTACGGGAGGCTTACTGTGTGTAAAAGACTGACCGTATCTGTGATGGTTTACGGGAGGCTTACTGTGTGTAAAAGACTGACCGTATCTGTGATGGTTTACGGGAGGCTTACTGTGTGTAAAAGACTGACCGTATCTGTGATGGTTTACGGGAGGCTTACTGTGTGTAAAGGACTGACCGTATCTGTGATGGTTTACGGGAGGCTTACTGTGCCTTTAAAATCAAAGAGCGCATTTACAAAATAAAATCATTTGCAGATCCCTTTTTACACCGGCCACTCTGTCAACGTCGTGTATGTCCTTCCACTTTAACAGTATGTGGACTATTGTTGCGGTCAGACTGTCAACGTCGTGTATGTCCTTCCACTTTAACAGTATGTGGACTATTGTTGCGGTCAGACTGTCAACGTCGTGTATGTCCTTCCACATTAACAGTATGTGGACTATTGTTGCGGTCAGACTGTCAACGTCGTGTATGTCCTTCCACATTAACAGTGTGTGGACTATTGTTGCGGTCAGACTGTCAACGTCGTGTATTTCCTTCCACATTAACAGTGTGTGGACTATTGTTGCGGTCAGACTGTCAACGTCGTGTATTTCCTTCCACATTAACAGTATGTGGACTATTGTTGCGGTCAGACTGTCAACGTCGTGTATGTCCTTCCACATTAACAGTATGTGGACTATTGTTGCGGTCAGACTGTCAACGTCGTGTATGTCCTTCCACTTTAACAGTATGTGGACTATTGTTGCGGTCAGACTGTCAACGTCGTGTATATGTTACAGGCAATCCGTGAAGTTAGGAAATTCGCGTATTTCCTAATTCATTAAGGAAATTCATGTAATTCGTAAACAGCTCAGGAAATACATGAATTTCCTAAAATATTTAGGAAATTCACGTATTTCCTAAAATAAAACGCCAACAGTTACATGGATTTCCTGATCTATAAATACACCCAAACGAAGGGCGCCGAATACTTGTGTGAAATACTTGTTTTCCCTGACACGTGAGACTTTTATTATACACGAACTGTGAACTATTCACGAATTTCCTGAAAATAAGAGACGATTTGTACACGGACAATGAATTTGTTGTCAATCTGCCAGGAAGTTGAACAAGTGTTCACAAGTTAGTGAAATGTGTTGTGTTTACTTTTATTAAGCTCGTTTTTTAATCCCAATATGTTCATATGATCGAGAGTAGTACAATTTTGTGAATAAATGCATTTTTTTAAAACTGTTTCTCCGTGCCATGGAAGTCTCGCGTGTAAAAACAAATGCTGATTCAAGCAGATTTTATTGTGACTGAAACAAGATGGCGCAAGTTTACTTGATGATGATTCTTAAAATGTGTTTCCCACAGGAACTAGAGCCTATTAGGGACAAGAGGTGTTTATGTGCTAAAAAGTTTACTTTGATTATGCTAATTGTTTTAGTCCAATATGTTCATATGATCGAGAGTAGTACAAATTTTGTGAATAAGTGCATTTTTTAAACTGTGCCATGGAAGTCTCGAGTGTAAAAACAAATGCTGATTTTACTTTTGTCCTGCATTATTTTGTTTAAACTGTTTCACCGTGCCATGGAAGTCTCGCGTGTATAAACTAATGCTGATTCAAGCAGATTTTATTGTGACTGAAAAAAAGATGGCGCAAGTTTACTTGATGATGATGATTCTTAAAATGTTTGTCCCACAGGAACTAGAGCCTATTAGGGACATGAGGTGTTTATGTGCTAAAAAGTTTACTTTGATTATGCTAATTGTTTTAGTCCAATATGTTCATATGATCGAGAGTAGTACAATTTTGTGAATAAGTGCATTTTTTAAACGGTTTCCCCGTTTTATTAAATAATAATTGAATAAATGTTGCAAAATGAAAGGGACTATTTCTCATTTCTTTATTGAGATTTTCGTGCATCGTTTGGGTGTATTTATAGATTAGGAAATCCATGTAATTGTTGGCGTTTTATTTTAGGAAATACGTGAATTTCCCAACTCTTTTAGGAAATTCATGTATTTCCTAAGCTGTTTAGGAAAAACATGTATTTCCTAAATGAATCAGGAAATACGCGAATTTCCGAACTTCACGGATTGCCTGTAACATATGTCCTTCCACTTTAACAGTATGTGGACTATTGTTGCGGTCAGACTGTCAACGTCGTGTATGTCCTTCCACTTTAACAGTATGTGGACTATTGTTGCGGTCAGACTGTCAACGTCGTGTATGTCCTTCCACATTAACAGTATGTGGACTATTGTTGCGGTCAGACTGTCAACGTCGTGTATGTCCTTCCACTTTAACAGTATGTGGACTATTGTTGCGGTCAGACTGTCAACGTCGTGTATGTCCTTCCACTTTAACAGTATGTGGACTATTGTTGCGGTCAGACTGTCAACGTCGTGTATGTCCTTCCACTTTAACAGTATGTGGACTATTGTTGCGGTCAGACTGTTAATGTCTCGTAAATCGTTTTGGGTGTTACCCAACAGACAAGAACTTACCTACCGTTGGCTTCGGTGTGGCCATGTAAACACCTCTTTCATTACGCTGTGTGTGTGACTTAACGCAGCCTTGTATTGACAAAAGAACACACTCCAAACAACCAACCGATCAACCAAACCACAAACCAATGAACAAAAACACGAACAATATCAAGCAATCATGCAACCAACAAAACAATGAACAAAAACACGAACAATATCAAGCAATCATGCAACCAACAAACCAATGAACAAAAACACGAACAATATCAAGCAATCATGCAACCAACAAACCAATGAACAAAAACACGAACAATATCAAGCAATCATGCAACCAACAAACCAATGAACAAAAACACGAACAATATCAAGCAATCATGCAACCAACAAACCAATGTACAAAAACACGAACAATATCAAGCAATCATGCAACCAACAAAACAATCACATCGTCAAACGAAGCAGGAGAGAGACTTGGACCAGGCCGACGACCCTCCACGAGAAGCTGCATGGACCTGTGGAGGCTTTACATAAGAACACCAGCTTCATTTCCAGAGCTGGACTCCAAGTGTAAAGGCGATCGACAAGAACAAGAAGAGCAAACGAAGAGAAGGAGGGGGGAAACACAACATCAATAGTGCCTTCCACAATGTATTTGCCAAATGCTTACATTAAAATTGTACAGTAGGATACCGGCCACACTATTCCTTTGCCTAGTCCTTCCTATTCTGTAAAGCATGACACACAAATAGGACAGACAATATTCGTCATGTTCTGCTAAGGTAGGCCTATCGTCTTTGTTCCGCATAATGAGCAAAGTGATGTGCTAAGAGCTCTGCTGATTGGCTAATTGCTAGATACAGAAGCTCCAGTCCATTGCTCTGTGATTCCTCTCTGCAGAAAGCCAGTAACAGGAAGCATGTGTCACTGGTAGCCGTCCACCCGGCTAAATAGCAGTTTTTGTCTGGCACCTTCCTGTGCAAACCATCATGCAACATGCGTTCGTGTGTACTAGGTTATGATTGTATTGTTTGTAAATAATTATATTAAACATCACTTAAGTGTATACACAAAATAATGTCACTAATCATGATTGCCTATTGATATAATTCATTACCCAAACAAGCTGTATCTATGTCTGTCTGTCTCTCTTACTCTCTGTCTCTGTATCTCTTTCTCTGTTTCTCTCTCTCTCTCTTTCTCTCTCTCTCTCTCTTTCTCTCTCACTCTTTTTCTCTGTCTATCTCTGTCTCTCTCTCTGTTTTACTCTCTCTCCCCCTCTCTCTCTCTCTCTCTCTCTCTCTCTCTCTCTCTCTCTCTCTCTCTCTCTCTCTCTCTCTCTCTCTCTCTCTCTATTTCGCTTGTCGCTCACGCAATCTAATTGTCCTTCTTTAATTTATCTTTTTTGTTTTGTTTCCTAATTGTGGTCTACTACATCTCTTCTTCTTGTTTTTCAAGACACAAATCCCCTTCGCTCTCCTTAAAACATTGGAGTCTGACTTCACAAAGCCCTGCGGAGAATTAAAATCCCGTAAATCTTCTTTAACAAGAAGATGTAACCATCTTGGCACAATGCACTGTGCGTGTATTTTCAAAGCTGGGGCTATAATTATTTGGTGGTTGTAGGAGAAAGATATGGGGATTTGAGCGGGGGGGAAGGGGTAATGTGGGGTGGGCGGGGGTAGGATAGAGATGAAGGGAGGGGGGGGGGAAGGATCATTGGATAATACATTCACTGTGGGCAATTCCCTTTGCGAGCGAATTATGCGGGCGTTGAATGTAGAGGGGTAGCGTATGCTTGCGCACGCGTGCACATACACGCACATACCCACACACACACACACACACACACACGCACGCACACACACACACACACACACACATACACACACACACACACACACACACAACCCCCACACACGCATTCTATCAGAAACATTGAAACAAAAACCAACGTAGCACTTTACGAATACGTCACAACCCACTATTTCTCACGGTTCTCCCACACAGACACAGCATAGCTCCTCAATCCTCACCATCTTGCAGCACTGACGTCACAGCCAATTAATGACGTCATACTCAGACAGTGCTGACAGGCCAGCCACGTGCAGCATGTTCAATCTTCTGGCTGAAACATCCCCTACATCGTCGCATCGCTCATGTCTTGTCCGAGACGGAAATTAACATGAGCGTGGTCAGTATCACCGAACACTTAAAGCTGCCTTCCATTCTCGTGAATCGACGCGGTACACCACCGACCACCCGTCTAGGATCTGACACGGGATAACAGCTTAATTCTACTTTGAGACATGCGAACAATTAAAGCATTCATGAAACAGACATGCTGTTACTTGTGTAAACTTTTGATTTTAGTTCGTCTGTTTTACTGAACAAAAGGATTCTGTGGTTACTATAGCTAATTCAACAAGTGTGTCCACACATGTGCACATAAAGCAGCCATGCTGATGGTTCGTAGTTTATGCGCAAGAACATAAATGCAATTATTCCCCTTAGAAGACTGGACCAATCTGAGGTGTAATAGTGTTCGTGATTCTTATTCAGGGCTGGTTTTGTAAAACAGCAACCGCATTGTGCTAATACCAATACCCTCGAAAACGAAGACATGTCTTATCTTATCTTATTCTATTTTGTCTTGTCTTGTCTTGTCTTGTCTTGTGTCGTCTCGTCTCGTCTTGTCTTGTCTTGTTGTGTCTTGTTTTGTCTTGCTTGCCTTGCCTTGTCTCGTCTCGTGTCGTCTCGTCTCGCCTCGTCTCGTCTCGTCGCGTCCTGTCTTGTCTTGTCTCACCTTACCTTACCTTACCTCATCTCATCTCATCTACTATAATCGTATCCTATCTGATCTTATCTTATCTTATTCTATCTTGTATTATATTATCTGTACTGGAAGGAGGGTATCTCTAACATTAGATAAGCTTGGTGGAACGGGTGATGTGTTCATTCATCAGGCGTTACACAATTTGAACGGTTCATTGCATTACTGTCTGCTCATCAATACAAGCTGGATTGGTTGCAGTTTAGATTGTTCTGTTGCTGCTTGGTGTTATATGCCTCGTCGTTGTTGTCGTCGTTGTTGTTGTTGTTGTTGTTGTTGTAAATGGCGGTTGTGGTGGTTGTGGTAGTGTGTATGATAGAGATACATTTAGAGAGAGAAAGAGAGAGAGAGAGAGAGAGAGAGAGAGAGAGAGAGAGAGAGAGAAAGTGAGGGGGCGGGGGGCAGGAGCACAAACCGCTAAAGAAAGGGACATGTTAAGAGGAAGACACAGACAGAGCGAGAGAAGAAGAAGAAGAAGAAAAAGAAGAAAAAGAACGCGGAGAAGAAGAAGAACGAACGAACCAACAACTATAATCTCACAAATAAAAGAGAAAACTAACAAGGTCAGCAAATGTTTCTATTCGGCAAAATAGTTTATTAAAAAAATCGGTCAGACACAGTTACTTGTAAAGTATGACCATCAATAATAAAATAATTCAAGCAAGCGTGAGCTGTCATCAGAGGCACAACCATACTCAAAAATAATAATCAACCTATATGACATAAAGTAATCCAGGTAAAAATTACCCTGTTGAAACACCATACATTTATGTCGGAAGTAAACAGAACCTTTGGGATGCTCAAGATGACAACGAGTACAGAACGCGAAATTAAATGTCAAAGAACGTAACGAAGATCAGAGAAATTCACGTACGTTCCCACTGCATGGCAGGGAAATAAGTCGTAATTTGTGTTGAAGAAAAAACCCTTTGTTGCGTTGATATTAAGCATGTCCCTTCAGTCTTGAGAAGAACAAAAAGTTGACAGGTAAAGGAGCTGGCATCCGAAACCCACAAATCCCCCCCCCCCCCCCCCTCCCATTATTTCCCCTCCTATGACCCAGCCCTGGAAAGCGTTACCACGGAGCTTAGTCGTCCCAGACAGTGTCGGGTTTAGGGCAGGCCACGATGGCGCAGCATGCGATGCGTTTCCCGGCGTTACCCGAACTCACGCTTCCCGCATCACCTCCCTTGCCGTGATCGTCTGCACCGGCGTGAATCTGAACAAAAGCAGAAATATTTATCCTACATGTATAGGTTACAACACGAGTGGTTTTTTATATGGCTTGTATTTCAGTCAAGACCCAGCGGATGAATATCATCGGGAGACACGAGCCTCTGGCGAGTGGCTCTCGATTGATATTCCCGCTGGGTCTTGACTGAAATACAAGCCATATAAAAAACCACGAGTGTTGTAATCTGTATATCCCATTCTACCATCAAACACAAAGTGTAGACTACTAGCGGCACTGTTGCGATCTGTGCAGGGTAAAACTGTTGCCAGCGAGACTTAGCCCTTTTGCAACCTTAAACTAAGTGACCGCGTCGCTGAAAAAATAAAACGAATGAGTGCATCGATAAGTACGCGGTAACACTACTTTCAGACCATTTAAAAGCTTTAAGTAAAGGTTCATAAGTTGCAAGAAAGTTATGAAGTCGAATAGAAATTAATTTAGTTGAAGCGCACAATTCTTTTGTTTTGCGTTTCAGGTCGGCAGAACGGGCGAAACGGGTTTGGGACCCATTTGGCTTACTCGATTCAGAATCGATTCCACGTTGTTTTTCTCGAACGTGTGTAATTAGGCTTATTGACAGAGAAGCAAATTTTAGGGAACAAATATGTAGGTTTAGATTTAACCATTTGCTCCCTATTTGAAATGTATCTACGTGATAAACTGTTTTGCGAGTGTGTTTGCATGGATGAACTTAAACTGGTATGGGTAAAACGCGACCGACACGTCTGTCACCGCCGATTGATTGCATTTTGAAGGAATATGACTGGATTACGGAAAAATATGTGGACTTACTGCAGAGCCAGGCAAAAGAGTAGACTTGCTCGCCACAAAACACGTGAAACAGCCGATGTTTGATAGCTGAAGGCGCACACCAAAACACACTACCGACAGATTCTCAAAAGTCGTCTGCTAACGATGCAAGGGGAGGGTACTCGTGTTTTTGTTTTGGTTCGCTAGCATCTGGTTATCTTGTAAGTTGAATGTTCGTTTTTTTCGACCTGCATTGCTTTCATAATGAAAGAAACTTTTGCTTATTGCATCTCATACATCAGATCAGATCTGAGATTCATTTTTGCGTGCAACTGATATGGTTTTCTGAGCCGTGCAATACGATTTTAGAACTTCATACAAATGTGTCACATTGTTCGGCGCGAGGTCAAAGGTCGGGAGGAAAGTAGTCCTTTGCCCAAATCGGAATCTGCACTATCATATATTTTTTGGAGTCCATGATGTATTTATTGAGCTATAAAAATACAACATATATACCCATACTGAAGTAACAGAGACAAAGAAGGGAGGTCATGGGATATACGTAAGATAGGCCACTCATGAGATAACAATATAGTTATTCTGATGGACACGTGGGGGAATTCGGGGGCTGTGATTGGATGGTCTCACACATCCCTTTTCCGATTATCAAAGCATAATGCTACGGAAGTCGGCCATTTTTGCCAATTGATATCCAAAAGCATAGCGTCTTTGTTATTGCCAATATTATTGGCAATAACAAAGACGCATGGTTCCGGTTTCTTCCACGTGTATAAAGTACACGCATACCTCGCCAGGTTTGTTTATGTGACAAGTCGACAGACGATGCCATTTGCTTTGTGTGTTTTTTGTTGTTGTTGCTTAATGTACATGACATACATAACGTGTAAAATCCAGTTCGTTAACAGGCAACAAACCTTGCAAATTTCCAGAAGCTGCAATCTGAAGCGACCTATCTCTGATTCTAGCAGACGATCTCTCCAATGTTTAACACACAATCAGCAAACTCTCCTGTCACATAGAACGTCCATTGTATAGTGCAATGTTGCAATGAAGTTATACCGGTCTGAAACATTTAGTCGTTTCTTCTGAGACAATCCTTGTTCTCTTATCATCTACAGATTTACCGCAGTCTTCACCACGCGAATTCCCAACAGAAGTCCGACTTTCGAACATACAATCTACGTAGGCAAGCATGATACGTCATGACGTCATATGATTCCCAGCATATTGACGTAATGCTAAACATCAGGTTATCTCGAGTTTTCTCCGTTGTACATGTCCGTGGGTTTTTCAATGTTCGGTTATTTCCGTGGCTTCATGCGGAAAGGGAACCGTCGTCTGCAATCAACGACATGGACCATTCTGGTACTTGTTGCTGACAAAGACATGATTTTAACACAGAATTTAATGTCAGAATAGCTATATAAACGCTATAGTGTTTTCATCGTAGCAATAGGGTCCGATATTTAGACTCCAACAAGTATAATGCGACTCGTCTTCGACTCGTCGGCATTATACGTGTCTCGTCTAAATATCGGGCCCTATTGCTACGCTGAAAACACAATAGCTGTTAATATTGTTCACAATGATGTCGTGTCAAACTTGTTTGACAGGGACCTGCTATTCCACTGCTTATGATGCCAAAGGCACCGAGACATACGTCATTGTGGAAACACTTTTGCGCCTGCTGTTTCCCCGTTGAGAATCTTTAGAACTTACCCGTCACGCTACACTTTCTAGAGTGACGTTTCTTTGCTTTGATGTCAAGTATTGCACGATGGTTTGGAAGAGATCGAGGTAAAACAAAAAAAAGCGTCTTCTATTTGGACTGCGGGACATTTTGAGTACAATACACGTAAGTACCGTATGTAGGAAAAACAAAATACCACATGGCTTACTGTGTCATACAAGATTTACAAAAGTTGCTACAATCGTCGCTTTCGCTCGCAGTTCGATATTAAGAAAAGCAACTCGTGTAAATCTGGAACGACACAGCAAGCCATGTAGTATACTCTATGACTATAACATAAGTCCAAGTAGTTTATTTTAAAGGGTCAATTGCATCCACTGCGCTTCCAATGAATCGATCACTTTTTGTCAGGTGTAATGGTGCCTATAATAGCATGATGCGGGCGTAATGTGAAACTAATCCACACATGGAAAAATACAATGCGGTAACAAAACAAAAAAACTAAACCGCCAACACCAACGAATATGATACTTCTCCCTCTATGCCTGTCTGTCTGTCTGTCTGTCTGTCTGTCTGTCTGTCTGTCTGTCTGTCTGTCTGTCTGTCTCTGTCTCTGTCTCTCTCTCTCTCTCTCTCTCTCTCTCTCTCTCTCTCTCTCTCTCTCTCTCTCTCTCTCTCTGTGAGGATGTGTGAAAGAGAAAGTGTATAGTATGCTTCCATTAACAAGCACACTTTTGAAATTTTTTTTATTTTGTTATACTTATCCCTACAAAATTTTGTGTTATTTGAATTTTTTTTATTTTTTTTATTTTTTTATTCTTCGTATTTGTTCTTTGTTTCAAGTGTGTATTATAGTAGGGACTAGCTGTAAGAAAGGACCATATGGACCTAATGCTATCATCCCTCGGTAATAAAGTTTTCGAGTTCGAGTTCGAGTTCGAGTTCTCTCTCTCTCTCTCTCTCTCTCTCTCTCTCTCTCTCTCTCTCTCTCTCTCTCTCTCTCTCTCTCTCTCTCTCTCTCTCTCTCTCTCTCTCTCTCTCTCTCTCTCTCTAACCACATATCATGTATGCTCTTCATGCCTCATCTTCATCATTATCATCATCATCATCATCGCATCGTCATCTTTATTATCATGTGCTGAAGTTTTCCGACCTCCTTTTGTCGGTTAACTTTTTAACTTTTTAATTTTTATTTTTTTAATTATATAATTGTGTGTCTATGCGTCCCAAGGACAGATTGTAAGAAAAGGTGTAGCCTTAAATCTTAATCCTTGTTAAATAAAGTTCAATTCAATCCTCTCTGTCTCTGTCTCTCTCTAACTCAGTCATTCTCTAACAGCATCCACAGAAACACACACACACACACACATACACACACACACACACACACACACACACACACACACACACACACACACACGTGACCTCAACCAACTCATTCGCAGATGTCTTACCACTATTCCACGTCCGAGCAGAGATGCGTCAGCGAAGAGTGAGCCATGGTCGTCAGCGAATGACGTAATCACCGTCCCGTTCTCCTCTACTTGCAGGTTTCCGAAGTCACCGGGATGCCTGCTTAGAACACATGGGTAGGTTCAAATCATTGGGTGTTGTTGTTGGTGTTGTTGTTTATGTTATTGTTGTCGTTGGTGTTGTTGTTGTTGGTGTTGTTGTTGTTTTTGTTGTTTTTGACGTTGTGTGTCGTCGTTGTTATTGTTGTTGTTGTTGTTTTTGTTGTCGTTTTGGCTTCTTGTTTGTAAGGGTGGTGGATAAAGTGGTTTGTTTGTGTGTGTGTTCCAGTTTGGGATGGTTGAAACAAGAGTACCCTTGACGTTTTTGTCCCGGTGTCTTACAGTATGCATGTAGGTATCTCTCGAGATCGAGAGATCTATATAATATAGATTGCCACTTATGACGTCCAATTACATTGTGGCCACGGAAAGGGCCAAGAAAGCTAAGAAAGGAGTTAATAGTGTCATTGTACAGCTTCCATCCTTTTCTGTTTAGTACACTCTTATATTGCAATTGATGTTCCTGGTATGGCCAAGCACGTAAGTGTGTATGTCCTTACATGCTAAAATGTGGTATACCGTTTTGGGAAAAAAACGGGGAAACCATTGTGTAATTATCTGAGCTTGCGCTTTGGAGAGCTAAACCATTGTGTAAATAAATGAGCATGCGCACTTGTCAAAACTCGTCAACATTCACTTTACGTTCCATGTTGATGCTAACAGCTCTGAAACAAAACAGGTTCTCCAACGAAAATGAGATTTGTTACTGGTTCGAAACTAAATCTCCAGTCCAATAACATTGGAGTGATTTCATACCACCTATATTTATTATCATGGTTCAAACAAAAAAGATACTTCTTATATTTCTTCAACTTACGAATGAAATGCACATAAGACATAAAACCTTAAAAGCTACATTTTTGTCGTCTGCAGAGCGTTGCTTCTTGTGAGTGCTGAAAGCGGCATGTACTAAAAATTGTGAACGATAAAGGACGAAAGATAAAAACCATTCATACAACAAGCACTTACTGTATGTATCCTTATCGGTACGTGTTGCAAGAACATTTCATTCTTACGTTACGCCAGGTCCACCGAAAACGACCTCTAGAGTTGAACGACAGCGAATTAGACTGAAACTTCGTGCGACACAAACTCTTTTGCGAGGAAAGCGACTTTGGAACTCGTGAGGTCAATTGTTGGGCAAGCCTCGACCCTCTTAAGTGCCCCACTAAACAAAGAAAGTCTCGCGGGATTCCCAATGTGAGTTATGAATATAATATTGTGTAATATCTATATACACAACCACCTCGTCACAATATCCCGTCTATGTTTTAGCATGTAACCAAGATTTGATACAATGTCACAAAAAAGACATTAACCCAATGTAACACTACAAGTGCTAAGTTAAGACGATGGAGAAAGTCACAGTGTTGCACCTACCTTTCGTGGTCCTCGGGGCCTCCGTGATGCACGGCGTGCGGGTTGTAGTGACCTCCCAAGTTGGTACACCCGTTACTCATGTCGCCGTACTCGTGACCGTGCAGGCCTCGCAGATGCATATGGTTCTTCTCCTCTCTGTGGTCAATGACGAACCCTTGCAGGTTGACCTTGGCATGCAGCGCTTCCCCTGGCTGACAATAACTCAATCAATCAATCAATCAATTAATCAATCATTAAGTCAATATATATATAAATGAATATGATGTATAAATCAATATGCATAAATCAATATGTATAAATCAATATGTATGAATCAATATGAATAAATACATGAATAAAACTAGATTAAATAATGTTATCAATAAATAAAGAAAAGAAATGTAATGTAGTAGTGTGTGGCTTATCCGTGAACCAAAGGGACGTATGCGCTCTAAATATAGACGATATGACTGTAACAAAAGTAAGTCAGAGTTTTGAGCAACCCATCTCCTGGTACCTGCAATGAACAAACGGTTTTCGTTGTGTTGAGATACTGGCGGTACCAACTGCTAGAAACTATTAGCGGCTCAACGTACTGGTAGATCAGATTTCAAGATACCGGTTAACCGTTGTATCATTTACTTCCTTTCGGTAACATTCAAAAACAATGTATCACACAAAAGAGCAACAACAACAACTACAACAACAATAACTCTCTCTGTCAACAGTCGATCCTCTATGTAATTATGTCTCCGGAACACACACACACACACACACACACACACACACACACACACACACACACACACACACACACACACACACACACACACACACACCCACACACAATGTTTGGAATATATTTGATGTCAAAGGTAACATTGTTGCTTTTTCACCACGGAATTGCAATTTCAACACATGTTTCTGCGTGCTCTTCAGTTATAAAGTTGACCATTTGTATCTGATTTGAGCAGGCAAGGTTGTTTTCTTTTTTGCTAATTATATCCCAGAAGGCTGGAATTGGAGAGGGAGGGGGTGGGGTGAGTGACTGTGGGTGTTTGAGTTTCTCGTCTGGTCTGTCCTTCTTAGAGCGGACGTTACTGCCCTATATTTAAAGCGAGGTGGATCACAGAGTCCAACGACACTAACAATTCGCACCAGCCTTGCACCGCGGCCACCTACCATTTATTTATTTATTTATTTATTAAGGAGATTTCTATAGCGCATAACTAAAAGCACTATGCGCTTTACAATATCACTAGGTATAAGCACACGCAAACATACTCTGATTAAATAGAACTTAGGCTAACAAGACAATACTAAGAACACTAAACATTTGAGTTCATACAAAAATAGAGAATTAAATTAAATACTGGACAAACGATTAAAAAAAAGCTTAAGGCCTACACCGACTAAAGTGGACTATTTCAAATACAAAAATGTAGTTAACTATAAAAGGCAGTGCATAAAACTCCATAATCCTAAGAAGGTCGATCAAATAAAAAACATAAAAGACTATTTAACTATCATTACTTCGTAAAAGATAATAAACATGGTATACAAAGCTGTAATTTTTAACAACAAATCTAAAAAGATGTTCATGCCATATTGCACAACACATTTTGACACACACCCAACCTCACACAAGCACACATACACACTTACACACACACACGCACACACACACACACACACACATGTACTCACACACACACACACACACACACACACACACACACACACACACACACACACACACACACACACACGCACACACACAATAAATTCAACAAATATCTAAATACATAAAAAGAATTAAGTAAGCGTTTAAAACATAGAATGCAGCCTCGCTGTTGATGTTGTGGTTATGTCCATCTGCCTTCAAACAATTGATTGCAGTTAAAGGCACAACTCTTTCCGTGCAAACACTTGGACTCGCCATCTCAAACCTGCCTTTTGCTTCAAGTAAGAACTTCACTCATCAAGGACGCATGCTATACACAAAGTGCGGATTGAGGATTGTCTGATAGACTCGTTAAAAAAAAGTTACTGGTATTTTTAAAAATTGATTTCAAATAACCAAAGAGAAGTAAGCGCTTTACATGTATACGACATGTGTAATGGAATGAGCGAGAGTTATGCGGAACCTTTCTCCTGGCACCTGAGATAATAACAAGCATTGAAATGAACAAGCCACTTTCATCCTCAAACAAGAGGAGGAATGCCTTATCGTAAGTAGAACCTGGTCAGAGTTGAGATTACTAGCACGTCAACAACAACAACAACAACACCAACAACCGCCACCACCACCACCACCTCCACCACCACCACCACCACCACCACAACAACAACAACAACAACAACACCCCAACGACAACAACAACAATATTCATAGAATGCAGCCTCGCTGTTGATGTTGTGGTTATGTCCAAGCGAAATAATAAAAATATGTGTATTCCATGCAAACCCTGTAAACAGCCCCGTGGCGATGAATATATTACCGTGTGCACGGGAAGCACGATGCCTTTGACAAGTTCAGCTGAACCGAAGAGCAGATAACATTACAGCCGCCCTACAAAACAAATAGGTCTCAAATGTCTTCGTGCCCTAAAGAATTGGAACGGAAGTCCCCCCGCCTGTTCGGAAAAGCTTTCCCCGAAGGATGGTGTTTGGTGATCTTGAAGGGACATTATCCTCAGATAATCAACACTGGTCTCAAACGAGTTCTTTCCCTTTGGAGCTCGCACGCTTTTATTGCAACCGGCTGCAGCGGCTGAGGTGTGTGACACCCTAATTTAAAGAAAGTATACCGGAGGCGCCATTTTGGAATTTTTTCTGACGAAATGGACCTTAAAAAGTTCAAGGGAGATTCCCTGTACTGTAATTTAGAAACACCTTTAATTTCGACAAGATGTACATTTTTCTCCCTCCACCCCCCCCCCCCCCCCCCACACACACACACACACATACACATACATACACACATTTTTGTTCTAAACCCGTTGACTTTCACTGTGAGCTTCGAGTCTTATCGTGCGAATGCATGTACGCCTTGGAGAGTCTGCACACGGTTTACTCTTGCAAATAAATACATCTCCTACACCAGGGGTAAGGTGCACGAAGCGAAAGTGGGTGCCAGCTAAACGGGTGAGAACAAACCACGGGGTCTGATTGGTTGAAAGAGAAAATGAAAGTTTTACGCCCTCACGGCAAAGCCATTAGGGGCATGTTACACGGGAAAACCCGGCTTTGTATGAAAATAAAAAATAAAAATGCGGGGGGGGGGGGGGGGATGTAGACAGCTGGCTGCCGGCTGCTAGAGGAGACCTGAAATGGGCTAGGGACCGGGTTGGGTCGTCTTGGGTCAGTGCTGAAATGGTTACTTTTTTGGCTGTTGGCCGAACGGACACCCGGGCTTCATATGGATAAGAGAGAGGATGGATACACCTCCCCTACAATAGGAAAGGGCACCACCTCCCACTCCCCCCGAGACCCATGAGCCTGTTGAGTCGCTTGCGCACGGTCAGCAGCCGCATCTACTGGGACAAGGTAGTCTGTCAGTGTGGCAAGACTGGACACCTCACACACGTGTTTGAAGGTTGTGACACTCTCAAGGAAGAGATGTCTAGTCTCATCCGCTACAGAAGGGAGAATGCTCTCAGTCTGGGAGACTTTCTCCGCCCACACCCATCACTCGGAGAGAAACCAATGATGGTCTTGGTCACCAATTTGTTCACCTCAACTGTTGCGAGCTGGTTCTAGTGTGCTTGCAGCAGACCCAGCACAGCACAGATCCACTTCTGGAATCTTAAGCTAAATGTGTCCCAAGACACACATTTTGTAGTCCTGGCACCCTGAAAGACAGAGGCCCCAACCTACAGGTTTGCTACCATACCAAAAACGCCTCCAGACACGGGAACTTGGGAGCAGAGGCAACAGCTCCGCTTGAACCTCAGAAAACCAAATGTGCCTCCAGACACACAGATCCCTTAGACGGCAGAGGCTGTGGCCTCTAAGGTTCTCTTGTACCAAACCGCCTCCTGACTCTGCATCAGATTGCTTGCGTTGGCATCTGCTTACATAGACCCACATTAAGTCACCACCGAGTGGTAGACACAGACGACATTTGGTAGCACTGACTGCCAGTTTCACGGTAATGCGTACCCATAGCGCGGCTCTGCATGGATGGGAATGTTCTGAGCAAAACACTATGTGTTACTCCATACCCCCCGCCCTCCATGGAACTTCTTGACCCCAACAAATTGGGGGGGGGGGGGGAGTTTGCCCAGTCGGTAGAGGCGCTGGCTTTAAAACCGGTTGTTACTGTCAGCGTGGGTTCAACCCCCAAGTTCGGCGCGGGATGTGTGTCCCAGAGTCCGAACACCCCCGTGTGCACGCATGCGCACGATAAAGATCCCAGGGTCACAGCGAAAGCCTCAGGCCTTGGAAACACGAATACATGCATGCAAAAGATTGGTTGAAATCACAACACATCTCTATTTCAACCAATCCAACGCCGCGGCTGGCTTCCACCCGGTTGGTAACTTTCTAGTGCACCTCGGCCCTGCGAACCCACACTGAAAGCGTTTTTGTAAAGCCATCGCACTATCGACTGAACTACGTGACTTATGCAAACTAGTTTTGAATATCAACATTCCTGAGAGAGCTCGACTGCGGGATACATTTTGAAATAATATTGTACTCACCATTTGTCGGAAGAAGATAAATCCCCGGATGTTCTGCCGCTCTCTGATAGGGAGAGCACTGTTGCCGACCACATCACAGCGGGCGTAGCGATACTCTGATGGTTATAAATATAACATAATCAATGCAAAAAGAGAAGAAAAACAAAATAAGTTAATTGAAAAATATGACAGTATGATTGTGTGCGTGCGTGTGGGTGGGAGGGGGGGTATGTGGAAAGGGGGGGGGGATGCTTTTGCCGACAAAAGAACACACTGTGACAGACACGTATGCCGTGCCCAATTTACGAAATTGCTGAATTCGCGGAATCGGAAACATGTTTACCAAATTTGCGTAATCGGCAACGTTTTGCCGAAAATGCACTATAGCTTCTATTAACTTGCCCATTTTGCAAAATCAGCAGCTAGTCCGAAAAATGTGTGTCCCACCAAAACGTACCTTTGTGTTGCTTAAGCTCATTAATAAGGTGTGCATGATCTATGTTCGTCTATCTCGAGCATAACAAAATTGTGCCATACCTTGCCAAAACTGATCGATTGTTGCGATATCTATCCATGCCAGAATCTAAATGTCTATGTGTGGTGATACCCAAGGTATTTGAGAACTTAAAACCCCCAAATCGGCTACCTACTTTGTGAACTAGGCAATGTTTAGCAACCTTTACGTGAAAATCACAAGCACCTTGGCGTCATTCTACAAGGTAATTGTAAATGGGATTCCCACATAAAAAGTCTAATTGCTAAATGTAGAAAGTCAATTGCGTGTTTTGGTTTATTCAAGCATCGTTTAAACAGAAAATCACTTGAAGTTATATATAAATCCTTTATGTTACCATTGTTTGATTATGCGGACGTTATCTGGGATAACTGTACACAGTGTTTGGCAGACGAGTTGGAGACATTGCATCTCGATGCAATCCGAATCATTGTAGGTGCAGTACGTGGCACAAGCCACCAAAAACTGTATAACGAATCGGGTTTTGTGCCCCTGAAAGAAAGGCGACGTTATAAAATTGTAAATTGTTTAACCCCAGAATATTTATATTCCAAACTGCCGGTCCTGGTTTCCGATGTAAATCCTTACCACAGACGACGCCCTCTTGAACGTAAGTTTCCATTGTGCAGAAGTGAGTTATATAAATCTTCATTTTTTCCTTCAACGACAGCTTTGTGGAATAATCTTCCAGAAAATATACAACAAACGCAGTCAGTTGGTGAATTTAAAAGGTATTTGACCGATGGAGATGTTGTTGTTCCACCGTATTATTATTTAGGCAACCGCCAGGGACAGGTACTTCACAGCAGGTTGAGATTAAACATGAGCGATTTGCAACAAGACTTAGTTAACCGACACCTCTCTGATAATTTAGAATGTACGTGTGGAGCATGCCCGGAAGATTCTGAACATTTCTTATTACACTGTCCAAAATTTAAAGAACATAGAACCATTTTATTCAATAGTCTGCCAACACACGTTCTGGACTGCAAAACACTCTTGTTTGGAAATACTGATTTAACTATATCTTTAAACACGAAAATATTCTCTGCTGTACAAGACTATGTTATGTTAACTAATCGCTTCGGCTGATATTATATTAACTGTGCAATTGATGTAGCCAGGCATTCTCTCCCTCCCTCTCTCTCTCTCCCTCTCCCCCTCTCTCTCTCTCTCTCTCTCTCTCTCTCTCTCTCTCTCTCTCTCTCTCTCTCTCTCTTTACCCTATTTGTATAAAATATAATTAAAGATTATCAAGATAAGTGTTGAAGCTATCACTTGTTCGCCATGTTTTGCTATCTGAATGTGTATTGATTATAAGTTCAAGAACGTGTCCATAAGCAATCTGCTTGTTAACGTTCTCAATGTTGTTATTGTTTGAAACGTGTGTATGAGAATTTGAATAAACACGCTTAAACCAACCTTTACGTACATTTGTAGGAAAAACACGCGAAATTGGCTGTGGTTTGCTGAGAACGCGAAATGGGCAAAAATGTAGCTAATTCCGCGAATTCTGCAATTACGTGAATTGGACACGACACATAGACACAACGTAGCCTCACCTTTCGGGACAGGAGACGTCATCGGTACCATGGGTGGGACGTCACGGAAACTGTTGTACTTCATTGTCTCCATCATCTGCTCGAAAGCCGTGTGCAGGTGAATGTGAACGTGCGTGCCGTCTTCATCGTGATGAAACTCGTCATGATCCTCATGCATGTGACCATGACCTTCGTGATCTTCATGACCTTCATGATCCATGTGACCTTTGTGACCTCCATGTCCTTCATGACCCTCGTGACCCATGTGACCTCTCATCTTCTTGTTGTCATGGCGACCCTTCTTGCCTTTCATCTTCTTGCCTGTCTTGTCTTTAGGATGGTGATCTGCGTGGGTGTGCTTGTGACCTTTTTTATCGTGACCTTCATGATCGTGACCTTCTTGATCGTGACTTTCATGACTGTGACCTTCGATACCTTGACCTTCATGACCGTGACCTTCGTGATCGTGACCTTCATGGCCGTGACCTTTGTGACCGTGACCTTCGTGACCATGACTTTCATTACCGTGACCTTCGTGATCGTGACCTTCATGACCATGACTGTCATTACCGTGACCTTCATGACCGTGACTTTCGTGGTCGTGACCTTCGTGATGATCATGGTCTTCGCCGTGACAGTGAGCAAAGTGGTCGTGCTCGTCATGGTCATGTTGACCCATCACGTGACCGCCGCCATGGATGTGCACGTGCACGGGCTGGCTGAGCGTCTTGACCTCTCGCCACAGCTCCGTCATATTCTGCTCCATGTCTTTCACTGGGGAACCACGAAACAAGCCAAATGTTGTATTCAAAAAGTTTATTATATGCAGACAACTCTTGAAAATCTATTTTTGACGAGTTTCATCTAAAGAAGTGTAGGGACATTCAGTTGTACCGTATTTAATAAGACGTGCATGGGCTAATGAACTCGAATACAACTTTGTAGAAGGGGTTGCTGCCAAGAAAGAGAGCGAGAAAGAGAGAGAGAGAGAGAGAGAGAGAGAGAGAGAGAGAGAGAGAGAGAGAGAGAGAGAGAATTGAATTGAATTGAACTTTATTTATCAAGGATTAAGATTTAAGGTTACGCCTTTTCTTACAATCTGTCCTTGGGACGCATAGACACACAATTATATAATTAAAAAATTAAAAATTAAAAAGTTAAAAAGTTAACCAACAAAAGGAGGTCGAACAACTTCAGCACGTGATAATAAAGATAACGATGATGATGATGATGACGATGGTGATGATGATAATGATGATGATGGAGATGAGGCATGAAGAGCATACATATGTGGTTATTCATAAAATCAAATGCATAATATGCAGGTAATTATAAATACAAGCTGGTAGCAATCGAACATGTAGAAATAGTACAACAAAAATATGTTCAGAACATACATATACAATGCACAGCATATCTTTGACGTAATACTAAGTGTGGTAAATCAAAAGGCGTTAAACTACTCAGAAATTAAGTGGTTCTTAACTCATTTTTTTAAAACTGTTTAATGACTTTAAGTGCTTAAAGGATGATGGAAGCGAATTCCAAAATGAAGTTCCCGAAAAAGCAAGACTGGTCTTATACAGGTCAATTCGTGGAATCGGTGGGATCAAGTTGACCGACCCATATCTGTGGGTAGCTTTATTAAATAAGAGAGAAAGAGAGAGAGAGAGAGAGAGAGAGAGAGAGAGAGAGAGAGAGAGAGAGAGAGAGAGAGAGAAAGAGACAGAAAGAGAGAGAGAGAGAGAGAGAGAGAGAGAGAGAAAGAAAGAGAGAGAGAGAGAGCGAGAGAGAGAGAGAGAGAGAAAGAGAGAGAGAGAGAGAGAGAGAGAGAGAGAGAGAGAGAGAGAGAGAGAGAGAGCGAGAGATCAAATCAAATCAAATCAAATCAAATTTTATTTTTCGAGGGTTGTGGCATAAGCAATACAACGAGCTTTTTTTCAACCAGCCCTCGCCCAGAGAGGGGACTAATCTAATCACATATTTACACGGATATTAACGTAGAAAAAAAGGTAGATAAAAACAACAACATATGAATATTAACACATTACATATTATACACAGATATAAAGCGTCGTATATGTAACGTAGTGAAAACAATGCTGAATACACATGCATGAGTAAATGTGTTATTAAAGCTTTGAGTGTTTTTGTGTGGATATAATGAACACTGATGCTTTGCACAAATGAAAATATAACCAAACGAAGTCTTCCATCACTGTGATTTTTCGTAATTTAACATTAAATACAGAGAAAGGTGTTTTTTGAAAGTATTGAGACTTATTGGGACTCTCACAAATTCCGGGAGAGAATTCCACAGGACGCTACCAGAATAGGCTAAGCTTGATTTGAAGAGATCTATCCTTGGAATTGGGACGTTAAACTTTCGGTTTGGTTTGACTTTAAAGTTTGCAACGAAAGTTCGTGGTGCACGGCCGGAAAGTATTTTGTGAAGGAGCACGCCTTCATTTAATTTAAATCTTTCTTTTAGTGGGAGAATCTTAAGTTTCTTATAATCATCAAATACAAGACTGGATTGTTTCAGTAAAATTAGTTTCAGCGCTCGCCTATGTAAACTATACAATGGTTTTAAAATATTAGCACTGGCAGAGTCCCAGATGGTTGAACAATAATCTGTGATGGTTTGTATATATGCGTTAAAGTATAATAACCTTGAGTGCTGATCTAGAAAGAGAGAGAGAGAGAGAGAGAGAGAGAGACAGAGATAGGGCGCGAGAGAGAGAGAGAGAGAGAGAGAAAGAGAGAGTGAGAGAGAGAGAGAGAAGAGGAGAGAGAGGGGGGAGGGAGGGAGAGTGAGGGGGACAGAGGAGGCGGTTGTCAGAAAGACAGACAGACAGACAGACAGAGGGGGAAAGAGAGATAAAGAGACATGCAGCCACAGACAGACACAGACAAAGCGCAACAGAAATCAACTTGACATGCCATTGTTCAATTAGATTGTCAGTTTTTGGACTAATTATATCTGGCATGCCTTTTCTTTCGAACAAGCCTTAATGTTGACCCTTTAATTCTGTCAGTTTTAAGGCAGATTATTTGATTTCACATCGGAGAACTTCGAAAAACACGTGTGATGATTTCTGAGTCGAAGATATCGCTCCTGTTTGTTGTTAGCACCCCCTGGACATAACCGTTGTGAAGGTACACCTCTTCTCGTAAACATCATCCTGTAATTCCGTCCAACAGCACTTTCACATGAAATAAGAGCATCAATTGACTTGGACAAAAATAAACATGGCTGCTTTCTGTGCGAGTTAGAATTAATTTTGTTCGTGAACAGTATAGAAACGTAGTGCTTGCTGCCGCGCGAACCGAAGAAAAAAATTCCTCTTTCTCTTTGCTGCGCTGGCCGCAAAACCCCTCCGCGCGGAGGTGTTCCCATATACCCCGTACGTAGGGTGTGAATTTATTTTGACAATTTCGCGTTTGTCAAATTACAAATTAAATTCGCTCTTCGCACAAAGCTGTCAGGCTTTTGATTTGTGATTTTCTTCGAAATTGGTGTATGGCTGCCTAAGTGGTGGGGGAATAAATGGCCATACACCAAAAACCCACTCTTGCAAACAAACACAAATACTCGTGTACCAGGGAGTTACAGCAAATGAACGCGGCGAAAGAAGGACAAGAAGATGTGTGATTGGTGTCCAATGTCGAGAGATTCGCCGTAGAAGGAAGCGAGTCGGGAAGGAAAGCATCTTTAATCGAGTTTCTTTGTGAATGTATCTGTTTAGGGGGAGACTATTTTCTTTATATTCCTATCTCTTACTCTGCTTGTCCCTCTCAGAGACTGTGCCTTTCTCTCTCTCTCTCTCTCTCTCTCTCTCTCTCTCTCTCTCTCTCTCTCTCTCTCTCTCTCTCTCTCTCTCTCTCTCTCTCTCTCTCTCTTTTTTTTCTCTGTCTGTCTCTCTCTCTCTCTGTGAGTCTCCTTCTCTCTCTCTCAGTCTCTCTTTCTCTCTCTCTCTCAGTCTCTCTCTCTCTCTCTCTCTCTCTCTCTCTCTCTCTCTCTCTCTCTCTCTCTCTCTCTCTCTCTCTCTCTCTCTCTGGGGCGGGGACGTAGCTCAGTTGGTAGCGCGCTGGCTGCGTAGCCAGTTGGTCGCTATCAGCGTGGGTTCGATCCCCACGTTCGCGAGAGATTTATTTCTCTGAGTCAACTTTGTGCAGACTCTCTTCGGTGTCCGAACACCCCCGTGTGCACACACATGCGCACGAAAAAGATCCCACGTTCACAGCGAAAGTCTCAGGGCTTGGAAAACACGAAGACACGCATGCATCATCTCTCGTCTCTGATTATCATCAGGGCCGGACCCAGGGGGGGGTTCCAGGGGTTCCGGAACCCCCCCCCCCCCCCCCCCCCCGTGGAAAAAGCATGTACCTTGCTTTGAGTGTTGTTGTTTTTTTTGTTTTGTTTTTTAAATAAATTTTGTGTGTGTCTCTAACAAATTTTATTCAATGTGAAATCCGATGAGAAAAAGGTACCCCCCCCCCCCCCACAATGCTGCTCTTAACCCTCAAAACAAGGCCCAGAATGCACCAGATTGCACAGATTTTAACCGTTTTTCAAAAATTTTCCGGGGGAACATGCCCCCGGACCCCCCTAGTTCGCGCGCCTACTTTGCAGGCGCGCGCTTGTGGCTTCGCCACTTTGCTGATTTGCCCCCCCCCAAAAAGGAGGAACCCCCCCCCTTACAACTCATTTGGTCCGGCCCTGATCATGATCGTATTTCGCTACTTTGACGAGACAAACCCAATGCTGGTGTGTCGAAGAAGACAGCCACAGCGGGCTTGTTCGAATCAAAGTATCACACCATATCTTCAACGTATTACCAATACCTGTCCCAATATAGACCAGTTGGTCTAAGAGGACGTTAAACCCTAATAGTCAGTCAGTCTCTCTCTCTCTCTCTCTCTCTCTCTCTCTCTCTCTCTCTCTCTCTCTCTCTCTCTCTCTCTCTCTCTCTCTCTGTCTCATACATTCTCTCTTGTGTGTTTTGTTTTTACAATTTGTTGTAATCGTATTGACCCTCTCTCATCCTCTCTCTCTCTCTGTCTTTCTGTCTCTATTTCTTTCTCCCCCTCTAAATCTCTTTCTCTCTCGCATACATTTTTACGCTAAACAAGGCTCTTTCTGGAGTGCACTGCTGCATTTATATGTTTGAATCTATGTGCTAATTGTATCCTGGATTGTGCATCTTTTTTTTTTCTCTTTTTTTTCTTTCTTCTTTTTTACAACACATTATACATTACATCACAGTTCACATCGCCACATACATACATACACCATGCATAAAAAAGAATGATCTAGAGAAGAGAGAGAAGTAGAGAGAGAGAGAGAGGGGGGGATTGTACATCTTAGAGAATGCCTTGAAACTAGCCGACAGGGGGAATCGAGAGTTATCTCAATGCACCTGATGTCTTTAGTTACACTCTTTCCCGGGGCAAGATAAATGCAGCAGTGCGCTCCAAAAAGAGCATTGTTTAGCGCGAGATAAATCAACCTTATTGCACTGGTGATCGATAAGATAAAACTGTTTGTTTTCTTAAAGCACAAACAAGAATGTATGCGGAAGAGAAAGAGATCGATACAGAGAGACAGAGACCGAGAGAGAGGAAGAGAGAGGGACAGATGGAAAACCCGGTTATACGAAAGAAAGAGAAAGAAAGAAAGAAGTCGCGTGATGCAATTTCGACACAATGTACAACAATCTGCTGGTCAGAAACTAAAAACTAAACATTTTATTCTGAGCACAGTTTCAGAGTACACAATAATAGTATATGTTTATCTTTGGGATTCAGGAAAGGATAAATAATACAATGCAATCATTATTGAATCTGCTAATAAAACTTCACCTTTAATTATAATGTATATAGTTCTAATGGAGAATCTTTTTTTTACATTTTCTAATTTGAAATGCAATTGCATAGTCCGGATCGGGTCACAGACTGGTTGACCAAAAGTTCATTTCATGTGCTTGAACAAACAAACATTTCGTCTGTCTGACATGGTTTTCATTATCACCACCACCACCATCAGCACCAACAACAACAACAAGAACACCGCCACCATCACCACTACCTGCTGGTGGGAAAATGGCTACTTATAAAATGCGCTACACCATGAATACTTTTGGATCATGATTTAAAAAAAAAGATTATTGCAAGTTAAAAAAACGGTGCAGATGGTTGACAAATCATCATCCTTGGCAAAATTTTATGAAAAATGAGTGTCGTATTCACAGGACAAAAGTGGCTACCTATGACGAAATTCTGAAATTAAAGTAATATTTAGTTAAAACATGATTTAAAAGCTTGGGTGGTGCTGGAAAACCTTAAAACAAATCAAAATTATCATGTCTACAGATATTTTTCAAAAATTACCACAGGTTTTTGGTGGATACAAAAAAATTGGTAAGTGGTGGTAAGAATAAAATGCAGGTTGCTTGTGATTCACAAGGAAAATCGACGTTTTTGCTTTTCGAGTTTAAAAAAATTATAGAAAATGTACTATTCCACCAATCTTTATAAACTTTGTTGGAAAGTAAGCTTTAAGGTATAAACTACATGTATGTAAAAGATTTTTGAGGAAATCTAAAGATTTATGTGTTTTCTGAA
Source organism: Littorina saxatilis (assembly GCF_037325665.1). Taxonomy (NCBI): domain Eukaryota; kingdom Metazoa; phylum Mollusca; class Gastropoda; order Littorinimorpha; family Littorinidae; genus Littorina; species Littorina saxatilis. Next base: position 7,125,539 of record NC_090256.1, on the reverse strand, counting down.
TGAATTTTACAAGTACCCAAGTACCCAGTTACATTAGCTTGAATTTCAGCCAAAATGGCTACCTAAGAAAAGTTCTAATTTCATCTCCCTGAATAATTTTCCTGATACCATACACAGCTTACATTATCTCCAATATTGTATTAAATTGTTTTCTACAAATAAAATGAACCATGGCAATATATTAATTTGCTTTTCTGCTTTTATATTCTTTTCAAGTAACCAAATCCTTTCACTGTCACTGCCACGAGTGTAGTTGTAAGCAGATATTTTCTATGTTTACTGTTTTTTACACCACACACGTTTGGTTATGGTAAAACAATAGCAGCCGTTATCCTGATTCATTCAAATGTAAACATGGCATGTCCTTTCTTGAACAAGAGTCGAAAATGCATATGTTAGGTAGCCAATCAATCACCACGAAAAACTTTCAGAGTGCTCGGGTGTTGAGACAGTTTCGATTGTCTTACTTTGAAATTAAAAACTGCAACACCTTATTCAGATACTATAAAATTCAACTATTTCATTTATTAAACAAAAATTAATACATTCCCTGCCTATTTTAATGTGTACAAGTAGCCTTTCAAATTTCATTCAACACCACGCATTGTTTGGATTAAAAAAAATAAAGAAGAAAACTAGTATTAATACTAAGATTCTTTGAAAAAATACTCAAGTGCAATGGAACGCTATTCATCATGCATTTAAGCGTGATTGTACTTTTAAAAACATTTGTGCGCGGCAAATTAAATAGAATGCTACTGTAAAGATCAGGACAGATATTTTGGTTTTGAGGTTATTTGTATTCCACGCTTTGGGGCGGAGATTAATAGCGTCCTCTCCGATGAACTGCAACATGGCGACGTATGAAATCGAAAAGATTATCAAAAGGAAGGTAAGATATATCATGTTGATATCTTTGCCCAAATTTTCGAATCCATCGATTATTGATCATTTAAGGATCGTAGGTCCAGGGGCGGATCGGTTTGCACTTAAGCAAACTCGGAATCCAACCCCAAATAGTCACGATCAGAACTCCTGTAGCTTTTCTTGTGGCTTTCATCGATGGGTCTAGTGACATACCGTACCTCCAATGATGTTATTTTTGTTTTTTTTAATGGGCAGTGTGGGGATGCCCTGAAGTCTATGTGATTTACTGGGCCGGGCATTAAGCAAATATGAAATGAAATGAATGTAATTATCGAAAACGATTTGGTTTTGGGTAGAGATCAACGCTCAAACCAGTACCGCTTTGGCATTGACTACCGTCAAGAAGGGACGCAACTCCTTTTGTGCAGCGATCGCATAGAAGACCATAGTGAATGTGTTGTGCCTGCCAACTGAAAGAGTTTGATCCCTATCGGCTGCCAGGGTGGATAGCTCTTCAGTCTATTCGGAGTCAACTCTTGTGAGATTCTCTTTGTGCCTGTTCGCCGACGTGTGCATCACATGCAGCCCATCATTTGCCCACGAAAAAGATCCTATTATCCGCAGGTAGATCGATGTGATCTGTGACCGACACAAGGTGATTGTCATTTACCAAAGTGAGGTCCACAAGGTTTGGGGTCTGACAAAATCTATTTCGTGTTATGTTCTGTACTTTCTGGATGAGTAAGGCATCTCGTAAACACTCAACAAAAACTTTGTCCACTTTCCATGGCCATGTATGCGCCGTGCCGTCCCACTTTTTGTTCAAATAATTGAAATCACCCATAATACATATTTTGTCGTACCCTGCCAATCTGTCCGATCTCAGCAACTTAACATATTTGAAATAACGACAACTCATTTCCTGTTATGTGCAAAGTTAACATAAATGTATGCATGTTTAATTTTTTTTTTATACTTATAGGGAAACAAAGTTCTTGTGAAATGGAGGAACTTTCCTGCCAAGTGAGTAATAGTTTTTATTTGTACAAATTTGTAATGTTATGTTTAGCAGAGTTTGATTACCATTATAATTCTGTACGTCTAGCTTGACACAGATCTTTACAAGACCAACTTGTGAAAAGGGCTAATGGAAGTGGTCCTGATTTGGCCTCCGTGGTATGGCAGAGTGACTGACTCAGTACTTAATTAACTACTTATATTGGTTTAGTGACTGATCATCACACTATTTTCCAGTTGAGCTATTCATTTTGCTCTTGATAGTGAGACTACTACTTATTACTACTGGATTATAATGTCGCTGTGTCTGAGTGTGTGGTCACTAGTAAGGCTTAAAGCAGACCTACCGGTTGTTATTTGCTTTAATTTCAAATTTACCAGTTTGAAAAATACCTAGTGCGATCACTCACCACTGATGTGTGTATTATATTTATAGTAATTAGTGAACACCAGTTTGGGCATTTGCTTAAATTGTGAGTGTGTGTGTCCTGTTTATGCTATTAAAAAGTGATTATCTTGTAGAACTTTGTAAACTTCTTACAGGTCTTTAAAAATATTCACATTGAAAGTACGTGAGTGTGTGTCCTGTTTATGCTAAATGACTATAGATTTTGTAATCTTCTTGCCTTCAAAAATATTCACAACAATGGGCACCAAATGATAACTGAATTAAATTTCTGTTTGTTTAAGGGATAATTCATGGGAACCGCGGGAAAATGTATTTACCTGTACACAGGGTGAGTATATTGTTACTCTTGTCATTTGGTAATTCACGTTTAGAGTAATTCGGTCAGTCATTTGGTGATTGTCCCAGATGTCGAAGGCTGAGTATCAAACTGTCATTTTGTACCCTTGTTCCTTTTATTTGTTTTTTCCCTGTGCCACAGAGTGACCACAGGTCTATAAGTCGCTTGGTCGATCGGTCACAAAAATGTGTTACTGTTACCCAAGATGTGTTACCCAAAAGTCTTTGATGTAAATGAATCTATAGGTGTTGTTAACAAAGCAGGGTACTACAGTCACATCCTAATTGCATAATGACCACCCTCTTTTTTTTTCCTTCAGTTGGACTGTGATCATTCATGCATTGTTGCAGTCCACTCATCGTCACCTGATTGCATTAATGTACAACCCTCTAAGTCTTCAAGTAGGACTTATCATTTATCAATCAAGCCATGATATTTTCCAATATATATATTGTATTTACTGTGAAGGATAACCTCCCTTGATACTTGTTGAAGAAGATGGCACAGTGGACAAATCTTCCAACATCATTGTATAATGAGAGCATGAGAAGTGCTGTGTTTACACTTGCTTGTTTTTTAGGAATATTTATTTTTGACAACTTAGTTGAATCTCAACCATTGTATTTTGATTGGCATGAGTTAATAACTTAATGAGATTGTCACCCATGACTTTATTCACCCGCATTTAGTGGTGCGTCATAAGCCTTGTTCTGGATTAGTGATAGATCAGTCACACAATTAAAGACAGTCCTCACTGAGTGAATGTGAATAGATTGCAAAATTGTGACACAGTTTTGCATTAGTATGTACAGTCAGAGAAACCAGAACGAAGTTTAGGATGCACAACTAATTGCTCGTGAATAATGTCTATTACAAATCAAATTACAACAAATGTGTTACATTTTTCAGATCTCAACATTGGGAACAAAAAGGCCAACGGGGACCGCAAGGAGAAGACGAAAGCCTCAAGTGATGCCAGTGACAAAAAGTAGGTTTTCTTTAATTGGTATTTGTTTAACTGAGGAACAAAGGGGAAGTACAGTAAAGTATATTTTCATTACAAAAATACAAAAAACAAGAAATTATTGTCACAGGATTGAAATAAATCATTTTACCAAAACTGCTAACAACTCTTTTTTTTTAAGTTATTACAGGGACTTTGACATTTAAAGATATGTAACCAGACCGACCCTGTTTTTTTGGCGCCGACTCTAAAACTTTTTTTCTGAATTTCTACTTTACTTGCTTTTCAAAAGTCATATTTTTTTCTATTTCTCAACGGAATGTGGTCATGTTGCATATCATATGAAAGGATTTTGAATTTCTGAGCTATTTAGACCATTTACGAAGCTGTGTGATAACGATTACATTTGGATTATAAAAAAAAAAAAGTTGCCGACCGACCAACCCTAACTTTCTTGGACATGTTACCCTAAACAGATTTTTTTTTTAATTGGCCTTAGTTATAGTTGTTGCTTTCTCTGATATCATTTTTGTTCTTGTTGTATGTGTGTGTTTTTGCAGGCTTAACATCTCTGATGTGGAGTTAGTCAAACATGTGAAAAGCTTAAAAGACAAGCTGGCTGAAATCAAAGATGGCAAGAAGGACAATGCGAGACACAGAGATTTCATGAAAGGGATGTCTTCACGCAGTGAGTTTTACTTTACAAAGTACATGAATACAGTTATTTATACAAAACATGAATAAGATAAGATACCTGTGGGTGATCAAAGTGAAATACCCTATTTGTAATGCATGACATTTATTATCCAAGGGAGATTTTAAACAATGTTTTTTGTCACCGATGAAGAGTCAGTCAATTGGCCAAAATTTGCAAACAGGTTGCCCATACAAAGGATTAGTTGCATTGAGAGACTTTGTTGGAGATATTCATCATTATCATTGTCCATTTCTACTTTGTTCTTACCAGTTCCATGATGCTAAAAACTCAGTAAAATTTAATACCATCAATTTACCTATCGTCTATGAGGTATGGCTTGGTTGTTGCTATATTTATTTTAGGCTATAGCCCGGCGCTGTATTAGACGCTAGCAATTTTTATTGGTTCATTTGTCAATTTATATTGAAACCAAATGAAAACAGTTCATGCAATTCGGACTGAAAGTTTTTAATCACAAAATAACTCCCTTCATTGTGCAGCCATTTTAAAGACCAGTTTGACCTTCTATTATGTCATATTTTGGCCTCAGTTTCAATTGACTGACAGCTTTGCTGTTTGTATGTGTACATAACAATAAAGTGATCTTGCAAAAGTATTACTTTTTCCCCCATTGTTATTTTTCCTTTATTTAACTTCCAAAACTCGGAAGTTCACATGATTTATGACAAGTGGTCCACTTACAGGGATAAAAAGGGGAAAACATTGGTCGCAAAAAAGGGGTCCCTTAAGTGGGATGATCCCCCTACAAGTGTTGGTCCGGAACCGGGGTTCCACTGAATATATTTTCTGAAAAGCTAAGAGTCTTCTGATTAATTTGCTTGAAAGGGGTAATTCTGTCAGTTCACTACTTGATTATTTCACTATTTCATTCACTAGCTTTTGTGTAATTGTTTCCACTTAATACTGGTCTGGTGGGAGGCGGTCACATTTGGTGATGCACATGTCGGTGAAACGGGGACTGAGATTTCACTGAGTTGACTTTGGGTAGACAAACGTCACTCACCCTGTCTCGGAGCGGGGCTCGAACGTGAGTGATGCACTGACCCTCTCTGCCACTGAGCCCGATTAGGCTCAACAAACGTTCGAGCCAAAGTATGTTTTGGTTACCTCAAAAATTAGTAGTTCTATGCATTCATGCCTTCCCCGGACATATGCCGGGGTCGCACATTTGTAAATATTGTTTTGTTAATAACTGATGTAAATTGTAGGAATGCTGGACTGGAACTCTGGTGTGGGCATGTTGGAAGATGGCCAAGATGATGTTATCATGGATACCCTAAGGGAGATGTTTCCACCAAGCAAGAAAAATGCGGTTGGTATTAAAATCAATAGTGCATACATTACTATTCAATACAATTGATAATACAACTTTAGAACTAAGGCCCCCCCAAAATAGGTTGGTTTCGGGTAACCCAACTGAGCCTATTTTTCCTTGCGACCCTAAAACTTCTTTCTACATTTGAAAAAAAGAAGAAAAATTGGCGGTTCATACTCAACGAACCTGAAAGCTGGCCAAAAAAGGAGATAATCGAGCATCGCTGTTCGATTTTCACCCTCCAAAAAAATACCGATTTGCTGACCCTTTTTTTGACTCACATGCGAAGCAAAAGTGAGTCTATGTACTCACCCGAGTCGTCCGTCCGTCCGGAAAACTAACGTTGGATATTTCTTGGACACTATTCAGTCTATCAGTACCAAATTTGGCAAGATGGTGTATGATGACAAGGCCCCAAAAAACATACATAGCATCTTGACCTTGCTTCAAGGTCAAGGTCGCAGGGGCCATAAATGTTGCCTGAAAAACAGCTATTTTTCATATTTTTCCCATTTTCTCTGAAGTTTTTGAGATTCAATACCTCACCTATATATGATATATAGGGCAAAGTAAGCCCGATCTTTTGATACCAGTTTGGTTTACCTTGCTTCAAGGTCAAGGTCACAGGAGCTCTTCAAAGTTGGATTGTATACATATTTTGAAGTGACCTTGACCCTGAACTATGGAAGATAACTGTTTCAAACTTAAAAATTATGTGGGGCACATGTTATGCTTTCATCATGAGACACATTTGGTCACATATGATCAAGGTCAAGGTCACTTTGACCCTTATGAAATGTGACCAAAATAAGGTAGTGAACCACTAAAAGTGACCATATCTCATGGTAGAAAGAGCCAATAAGCACCATTGTACTTCCTATGTCTTGAATTAACAGCTTTGTGTTGCATGACCTTGGATGACCTTGACCTTGGGTCAAGGTCACATGTATTTTGGTAGGAAAAATGTGTAAAGCATGTGAGTCGTATGGGCTTTGCCCTTCTTTTTTTTTTGGTCATGTTACCCGAAACCAACTTCTTTTTTCTTTCTTTTTGTTTGGGGGGGGGGGGGGGGCGCTAATAAGATTTTTTTTTTTAATGACCAAAAGGTTATCACTAATAATACTTGCTTATTTGATCATAAAGGTGTTGATGTCAAAACCACAAATCAAAACAGTCATCTTCGACCGTTTGTCTAAATTATAATTAATGAAATGAAACGACTTCTCTGTTATTTCCTACATGTCCATTACAATGTTCATTTCATGAACAAGTAAGTCATTTGGGCTGGCTTAGTTTTGTTTTAATCCTGTTGTGTTATTTATTTATATAGATTTATCCCTGCATGTTCAATGGGGGTCCAGTAGGCTTTGTCTGTGTGTGTGTTCAAGCGTAACGGCTTTGTTCTCGACAACCACCAGGCCGATTAGATTGTGCTTTGGCACAGTAGCCGGAATTCAAGTCCCATTTATTGTATTCAATTTACAGAGTTGAGTTAAAATAAACCGTTAAAATGGCAGTTTAACCACCAACAAACGTTTGCCACGCGTTTCTCAGTGTCTAATTGTCAAATTATCACCCAAATTGGCACAATGATCTGTTGTCCCATACTGAAATACAATACATACTTTTCAAAAAGAAAAACTAAAGTTTTGGCAGTTAAAAAACCCATTTTTTTCACCGATCTTTATGAAATTGTGTGGGTAGGTCCGTTGACCCTAACTGAATTCTTGTTTTAAGAAAAAAAGCACACTTTTGACAGTTAGAAACCTGTAATATCCTATTTTTTCACCGATCTTCTTTAAATTTTGTGGGTAGGTCCGTTGTTTCTAAATGAATTTCAATACAATACATACTGTTTAATATACTGTTTACTTTAACTGAATTTCAAAACATAGTAAAAATAATACCTGCACAATTTTGGCAGTTAAAAAACGTATCAGTGACTATCACATTGTTTTCACAGATCTTTATGAAATATTGTGGAGAGGTCCGTTGTCCCTAACTGATTTTCAATCAGTTTCTTCCTCATTTGTTCAAAAGAATATAGGTGGTTTTTCTTAACACAACAATCCCTACGCAAAGTATACAAATGATAAAAACAGTTATTGTAGGAAATGGAGTATTGCTGCCCGTTCAATGTGACCTTACACAAAAATACTGAATAGGCTTTTTGGCTTACACCCACAACCATGCTTTTCAAAAAGAAAAACAAAACGTTTGTCGGTTAATTTAATGGTTATATCCCACTTTTGCATCAATTTTAATGAAATTGTGTGGCCGTCGTTGTAACTAGAGTAGGTTCAGCGCAGCAGTTTTTATTTCATTGCCTCAAAATATGGTCTGTCCCATTTTGCAATACATCTGGTGTGTCTTGGACTCACACACCCAAGGGCACAAGGACATCATTGAAAAAGTGCAGTGCAGTGACGCCCGCTTTGTGCTCCACCGGTACCACAACACATCCAGAGTCATGAACATGATCCACCAGCACTGCCCGCCTCACCTGATGCTATACAAAATCTTCCATGGTGTAGCATGTGTAGAACTACCGAAACAAAGAAACAAGAGAATACCACCCCCTCCAATACAAGAGAATCAACAACAGGAGAAAGGACTACCGCAATCATACCTTCTTACCCCGTACCATCATAGACTGTAACAAGCTCTTGTACACAGGCCAGTCTTGCCATCTTAACGCCTTCATTTAGAGAGTGTTTGGCAGGAGCAGTGGTATATTTTTTACACGAGCGGCTATCGCATCACCTTCCCCACCCCTGGTCTTCTTCAAACTGTTATTTTGAATCCCAAAGATGGGAGCAGCTGTCCAGCAAGTTTTGTGAAATTTGGTCCATTAACACCTGAGATATAAGAGGTAAAAGTGTGACACACACACAGACATCCGCATGTTCATTATGTACGATGATAGGTGTTGTAAATTGTAGTTGAAGGTGACTCGATGTAATTTTTATTATTTATGCATTTGGTTTTAAATCAATTTGATCAATTTGTATTTGCATGTGGTTTTCAGTTTTCAATGGTGGACTACTTTACCCGAGTGATGATTCCAGAATGCATTTTTCATATTTCTCAGCAAGTAAGTTGTTCAAGTCTTGTATTCTGATGTCTCTGATTATATACCAACAAACCAAGGCAGGTGACTTAAGTCAAGGCATGCAAGAGCTCTCTACATCCGAAACTGCCATACGTATATTTTGCTAGTTGAGACAATTATAACACAACCATGAATGAACTCAAACTGACATTGACAGTGCAGTCACAGATTTGCTCTCAGATAGATTTGTCAAGACACACTTACAAAACAATTATCAATTTTCCAATTGTTGACCACACAGCTGGCGATCACACCCAACACTCATGCTCACGTGGCGAAACACAAACACACAACAGACACATGCACACACCCACTCACACACACACACACACACACACACACACACACACACACACACACACACACATGTGGTGTTGGTGGGAGATCAGCCATTTGAAGTCGGAAGTTCAAATCAAATTTTTATTGTTAATTTTTTGTATGAACTGCATCCATTACCATTATTCAGGTGGGGGGGGGGGGGGGGTATAGGAGTGCCCAGAGAAAAAAAACATAACGGAGGACCCTGATACAGGTAACACGTACTGAAAATTACAGAAAACCCCACGTGAAGAACAGGATACAAATCCACGCTCAATGGGATAGTCTGGATTCACAGCATGGTGTTAGGCCTGTGACTGAATCCACTCGACGACCTGTCGCCCCATTTGTGTGATGCTAAATCCCCTACCTCTCCGTTCAGCATTTGAAATGTTTCTTATGTGATTGTTGTGCAGCAGGAAATGGAGGCTTGCCAGCATGGAGGATTGGCGTCTGGGGAGGAGGATCAGCTTGATTCAAGTGAAAATGAATGGCAGCCTAGCCCCAAGGTAAAGATCAAATTTAGTTCTAACGAATGTTGCAAGTTGAACACAAAATCGTTAAACACAAATGAAATTTAAGTTGAGGAGTTTAGTTACAAGTCCCAAGACCGATCCCACTTTATTTTGAGTCCACTGGCCTAGTCCACCTTTCTTGTCATGATAGATTCGCTATCAAGGGTCAAGGCCACTTCTCAAAAGGGACGTACAACACTGACACATTTTCATCGAAGGGGAGATCCGACTTGGTTCGAAGGAATAAGTACTGAATTTGATGTTTTTATGTGGTCAAGTAAAACCTCGTAAGGTTTAGGGGTGACTGACACAATTGTTTCGGGAAAAACTGTGGTTGATCAGTGTAGTTAGCGTTGAGCATAACTCCAGGTCTTCGTCCGAAAACAATGGCTAGATCAGCGGAAGCTGGGTCACCCTGCAAGTGTGGAAATATCATGGTGTACGGTCATTCGTTTGTGCGAAGACTTAGCGAGTTCGCTTAGAGTGGTCTAGTGGATAATCACTTTGGATTTCAGCAATGCAGGTGCAAGGTGTCCAGGGAGGGGGTCGGAGGCTGGAAGATAACAAATCTTTGTGACTATGTGAGGCTGCCGACCATATGATCAGTCACTCGACTGTGTTGTTGATTTTGTTGAGGGCGGTCGGTCATAGACTCGGAGCATGTGTGTGTGTGCTATGGAGTCACAGCCGTTTGTGTGCTGATGACATGAGACCAGGTATTGGCGATATGAAACTTCAGGGTGGTCGGTCATAGACTCAGAGCATGTGTGTGTGCTATGGAGTCACAGCCAGTATGTGTGCTGATGACAGGAGACCAGGTAGCAGCTGTAAGAAATTTCAGGGCGGTCAGTCATGGATGATAGACTAAGACCATGTGTGGTTGCTTATGACTAGTAGAGTTAATGGAGACAAATCTATTTGAAATGTTTATTTGATTGTTGTGCAGCAGGAAATGGAGGCTTGCCAGCATGGAGGGTTGGCGTCTGGGGAGGAGGATCAGCTTGATTCAAGTGAAAATGAATGGCAGCCTAGCCCCAAGGTAAAGATCAAATTTAGTTCTAACGAATGTTGCAAGTTGAACACAAAACCGTTAAACACAAAAGTACATGATATAAAATGATAAACCATAGCAACTCCTGACCTCCGGTCTCAATGTGTTTTAAAGAAGCTATCTAGGGGGTCTGTCGCACAACTCCGTTGGTAAATTTCACCTTGTGGTGTCATTCTTCATAGAATCCCCGTCGGTAAGCTAGTCTGTGTATCTTTAGTCGCCATATGCAGAGTGCAAAGGAATGCGTCATGTATTTGTGATAGTGACGTCATAATGGAAAAGACTCCCATAACGTGATTATTCGCACTATCTTGATGTGACTTGTCACCTTGTTAGTACATGCATTAACCGTGCCTGAATTGCACGCATTCTTACAATGCATGCAGAGCAGCAATGGAGAGTTGCGCGCTAAATGGATGCATCCTTCTGACCAGCTTAGTTTCTATTTTCTTTTATTTAATCATTTTGTTAATATAAAAAGTGATTTCAACTGCTATTCCATATAGATTTTCAAGTACCCATTTATTCTTAAGTGGATACTTATAATATTGATAAGATTTTTTTGTGTGTGGCAGATGCCTGTTTAACTGCATTGAGCATTTTTCTTTCAATTTCTTTCTTTCTCTTTCAGAAGCGAAGAGGAGAATATGCTTCATCCAAGGAGGGGTAAGTTAAATGATTTCCGTATTTAAAAAAAAAAAAATCCATTTCGATGGTGCTTAAAGCCCCGTCAATCACGTAGGATCATCTCAGGGCAGTGCTGCTTCAGACAAGTTAACATGCCGCCACACAAAGATAACAGTCGGAACACAGGCTGCTTATCCCACCCAGTCACAGTATACTACCACTTTTAAAGTATTTGGTATGACCTGGCAGGGAGTTGAACCTCGTACCTCCCACACTCGAGGCGGACGCCTTAACCACAAGGCCACCGAAATAAATTTTGTATGGCTCTACCACCTTCTTTATTCCTGACGTGAACAGATACTACTTTTTTGTGTACAACTTTTTGTTCAATTTGTTGAAGAAAAATAAACGGAAGGGCGTTATGAGATTATAAACGGATAATCTGCTGGGAAGAAAGAATAAGAAGAAATCAATACATAAGCGCAAAGCAATCCATTTATGTGTTAGTGCCATATTTTGCTTTGAAAAGAACGTCTTTCACAAGAAAGCAACTTTGTATGAACCTTTCGTTCTTTCTTGAACAGTCTTACAAAAACGGGAAGCGGGGTGGAGAGAAAGAGAGAACAAGCTGGCTGGACAATGGGAAAGTGGGTTGGAAAGGGGGGGGGGGGGGGGGGGGGGAGTGAGAGGCTCCACTGATATTTTCAGAACTCCAGCTGGTGAAGCATCAGCTGTTGCTGTGTTACGTCTTGAGACGGCTTTGTGTAGTCAGCTAGACGTTAACAAATGTGAAATAAATAAAACAAAGACCTGTTGCTGTACGGCCAAAGCGTTGAATTCTCCACAATGTTGTAATCAGAGTGAGATTGTCCTTTCTATAACTTTTGAAAAAAAAAGGTGTGGATATTTCTTGATGACTTGGGAGATGTCTGGATTGTTCTTGAAATCGCCGAAGCTCATGTCACCTGTGTTGTCTGGTTCCTGTAGTTTTACAGGAGGAGAAAGACTTGCTTCAATCAATCAATCAATGAGTCTTATATCGCGCATATTCCGTGGGTACAGTTCTAGGCGCTCTGCAGTGATGCCGTGTGAGATGAAATTTTATACGGCCAGTAGATTGCAGCCATTTCGGCGCATATTTACCTTTCACGGCCTATTATTCAAAGTCACACGGGTATAGGTAGACAATTATTAACTGTGCCTAAGCAATTTTGCCAGGAAAGACCCTTTTGTCAATCGTGGGATCTTTAACGTGCACACCCAATGTAGTGTACACGGGGGGAGGTTCGGACACCGAAGAGAGTCTGCACACAAAGTTGACTCTGTGAAATAAATTTCCGCCGAACCTGGGATCGAACTCACGCTGACAGCGGCCAACTGAATACAGCTTCTGCCGTCTTGACCATGTTTTTTCCCAGTCTTACTCATAACTCCTGTTTGTTGACGAAGATTAGGTACGTTACAGATTTGTAACCAGGCGAGTGAAGACTCGAGCAGAGAAATTGGATGACGACCGATTGATTTTGATCACTGTATATGTATCGCGTCAATCTGACAAGGCATCAACCAGTAATCACAGCACGACAGTACTTTCCTTTCAATAAATTATTGTAGACAAAAAAGTGATGTGGATCTTTCTTTTGTGTGCAGCTCAGAAAACTCGGACAGCTCAGAAAACTCGGACAGCTCAGAAAGTGGCAGTTTTGACAGATCCAGGCCCAGAAAAAGACAAAAAGTTGTACGTCGAAAAAGGTAATTAGTGAGATTCCCTCTCTTATCAATGATGTTTGTTCTCTTCCAAAATGGAACTTGACTAGAAATTTAGTTTGACCAAAACTTTCTGAGGCAGACTCAAATTCATGTGTTATTATTAGTTAAATCATATTCAAACTACTCGTGAATATCAATTTTTATTCGAGCATTTTTGGAAAATTGATAGTCCATGAGGCATTAGCTGAGTGGACTATCAATTTTTGAGAAATGCTCGAATAAAAGTCGATATTCATGAGTAGTTTGAAGAAATTGGATTTATCCCGAGTTCGTCAAGTCAATCACAGTTCATTTAACGACATTTCTCATTCCTTAGAAGTTAGAAGCTACCATTGTTTGCTGTTGTGGGCGACAACTCCGCTTCGTCAGACGTGTGATTTTTGTTCATTGCGTCGGTTTATGAGATCTAAATCGAAATTTAGCAACTCAAAATATATGCTAGATGAATGTGAAGAGTGTGATAATCATCGCTTTCAACAAACAACACTGTGGTAGCCTAAAGAAGGCTGCGATCGTGAAATGTTACAAAAAAAGATAATAAATAGGTTTAATTTATTCCCTGTTATAACTCGTCTTGGTGGCACAATGGATCGGAAGGGATTTTTAGTTTTTAGATCGGAAGGTTCGGGGTTCGACTCTCACCTCGGGCAATCTTTTTTTTACATGTGCTATTCTATTCATTTTTGACTCACGTGCGAAGCAAAAGTGAGTCTATGTACTCACCCGAGTCGTCCGGACGTCCGGAAAACTTTAACGTTGGATATTTCTTGGACACTATTCAGTCTATCAGTACCAAATTTGGCAAGATGGTGTATGATGACAAGGCCCCAAAAAACATACATAGCATCTTGACCTTGCTTCAAGGTCAAGGTCGCAGGGGCCATAAATGTTGCCTAAAAAACAGCTATTTTTCACATTTTTCCCATTTTCTCTGAAGTTTTTGAGATTCAATACCTCACCTATATATGATATATAGGGCAAAGTAAGCCCCATCTTTTGATACCAGTTTGGTTTACCTTGCTTCAAGGTCAAGGTCACAGGAGCTCTTCAAAGTTGGATTGTATACATATTTTGAAGTGACCTTGACTCTGAACTATGGAAGATAACTGTTTCAAACTTAAAAATTATGTGGGGCACATGTTATGCTTTCATCATGAGACACATTTGGTCACATATGATCATGGTCAAGGTCACTTTGACCCTTATGAAATGTGACCAAAATAAGGTAGTGAACCACTAAAAGTGACCATATCTCATGGTAGAAAGAGCCAATAAGTCACATGTATTTTGGTAGGAAAAATGTGTAAAGCAGTTCTTAGTGTATGATGTCATTGCTGTCAAGGTCAAGCATGTGAGTCGTATGGGCTTTGCCCTTCTTGTTTTTTTTGGGGGGAGGGGGGAGGGGTCATTTCGTTTGTATTATGATTTTGCTACACAATGAATTCAATTTGTGTTTCTTATGACGTGTTTTCATAGAAATGAACAAAAATCATTAGCACCCAATGTATATCAGATTTATACAGCTTGAAATCCGGCTCTGTGATTGGCCGAAAGGGGGAGTGACTCATAGAAGTCAGGATAATACAATATAACATGTGTGCATTGTGTTCCACACCTGCTTTGGGCTACCGCAAGATGTCTAAGATTAATTATGACCCCCCCCCCCCCAAAAAAAAAAATTGCCGAGAGTGCTTCAGTGTTGACCCGCACTTTTCCCATTGTCTAGACTCCCGGCCTGGACGCATACAGACGAAAGAGAAGACTCATCCAATCTGCCTCTTCAATGGCCAGGCAGTCCCGGGCTGGTGCAACGACATGTAAATCTTCTAATGAGGAATACCTCGGAAAAATCGCCCCACAACAAGTGGTCTGCGATTCTCCCCAGGAAGAGTGTCTTGTCGATTAATTTCAGGAAGAGTGTCCGGATCCCCCAAGGGTTCCGGTGATTACAGTGTGCGACAGGGGTGGCGCTCTGTCTCTCATTGAGCCACAGTCACCTGCGTGATGTTGAGCGCCAGCGGTTGGTGCCGCGGGTACACCAAAACCGTCTCCCGGTCTCGGCTGCTGGCCCCTGATCTTCCGCCATGTCTCTGCATGCTTTCGTTGATGAGTTATGATTTTTTGTTAACCCACAGAAATCGCCCCGTGTACAAATAAAGTCAAGGGAGAAATGCCTCCATGTGGAAGGAGTTAAAGATTTGTAATGGATCTTATGGTTATTTTTGTTGTTGTTTCAGAACATCGACCTGTCTCTCAAGAGCAACTCCTGGACAAGAAAGAACAGCCATGGATGACATCAAGGAAAGTGAGAAAGCTGCTTCGTTAACCACGGACAGCAGGGATTGTGAGAAAGCTGCTTCGATAACCAGGGATAGTGAGAACGCTGCTTCGGTAACCACGACAACTTCAAAGGAGGATGCTCCAAACGTGCAACAACGCAGACAATCCTGCAGACAAAGGAAGCAATCATCAAATGCAAAACGACAACGAAAAAAGGTTAAATGTTGTATCTCTGGCTGCCCAGGCAATACTGTCAACTTGCTGAGACATTTCACACAAGTCCACCAGGATATTCCTGAATTTGAAGCTCGCAAACTTATAAAAGGCATGAAAAAATCACCCAAGCGGTCTTACACAGTTTATAGCTGCACCATGTGTGAATGGAAAGGCACTCGCCCGGATAAACATTTAGTTTCAAAACCTCACAAACTGGAAAAACAAGAAGCCAAGCGTATCGCTAAAATTATAAGGAATTCACAGTTACCAAAGTCGTCACAGCAATTGGGAAGAAACATGTACACTGCAGTCTCGTTGTCTAAAGAATTCTTAGACTGGTTTCAAACAATTGAGGGTGGACACTTTATTCCAGATTCTGTTCCGGACAGTAAGAGGACTAAACGGGAACAACAAAGCAGGAAACACATGCACATGGTTCGTACAGTTCTCCAAACAGCCTATGGTGAGAGAGAGTTTCATCAATCAGAATTGGAAACATTGGACACGATAGGAAGGAAGATGGGAGGATCTGAAAAGTCAGTCGTAGAACAGTTGAAAGAGGGAAGAGCTTGGGGTACCGTTAAGAATCATCTTTGTGCTCTGTCACATTTTGTCGATTTTTTGGATGCTACAAAACGTCTTGATAAGGAGTTCATTGCTTCGATAAGGGTGAACTTAAAAGGCTCAATCCAAACTGTAACCAAACTGACTCTTGAGGAAATGCAGCGCAGAAAATTGTCTGATCGTAAAAAAGTGGTTGATTTCCCCAATGTTGCACAGTATGTCAAAACAAATGTTGCAGAAACAAAGATCAAAGCCTTTCAAAGCGATGCACATGTGTACTCAAACTCTGAAACATGCAACAAAATTCATGATATTTCAAACCACATTATGCTTGAACTGGCCATTCAGAATGCAAAGAGGACTGGTATATTTAATGATCTCACAACAAAGGAAGTCAGAGATGCAGAAACAGAAGATGATGGATTCGTGATTCTTGTTGGAGAAGGAAAAACATTTCGAACTTCTGGTGGGGCAGGTATATTTTGTTCAGAAGCAGAATATAACAGACTTCTTTGTTATGTCGATGAGTTGAGGCCACGATTGAATCCATCGACAGATCAAGTATTTTGTAGGGCCTCGGGGGCACATGCAAGTGTTGGGGAATCTTGTGAATTTCTACAAAGTGCCTGGGCTGAGTTTGGCGCGATCATTTCAAAAGACGTGGGTGATGTGACTTTCAACCTCATCCGCAAAACAATGATTTCAAAGTCAAGGAAAGAAGGTCTTTCGAAAGATGAAGAAGAAGACATGGCACGGCATATGGATCATCACAGAGACACTGCTAATAAGTACTACGATGTTAGCACTGGTGCTCGTTTAACTGCTAAATTCAGACGGACTGTGGGCAAGTATTTTACAACTTGTGGTGAACCCTCTGAACCTCATCATGATGACAGTGCTGAACGTTCTGAACATGAACATGACGATGATAGTGATAGTGGAGACAGTGTGAGTCCTTCTAGCAATCTTCAGCAAGTTTCTGTTGAAAAGAGTGTTCATGATTCACAAAGTGGCTCGAGAACTGTTGTAAAGAGTGTACATGCTTCACACACAAGAAGTAGGGGTGAACCTTTGTTCACTGCTGATGATAAACTGAAAGTATATCGAGCGTGTGCAGGGTTAATAGAAAAATACAGGAAAAAGGACGTGAAAAAAGGTGTCACCAGAGGTGAAATTTTGCAGCAGATAAAGGCGGCTGGACCAAATTTTTCCTATCTTCTTAAAACGTACAGTATTAAACAGATTTGTAATCGAGTCAGGTGCGAGATTCGCAAGGACATTAAATAACATCTCTGCAAATGAGGTATAGCTAATTTGATCTGGAGGTGTCCATATGGCTTGGCCCAAGCCATCTGGACAGTTAACCATTGCTAATTTGTTAGGCATGTAATTTGTAAAAGATAAGAATAATGTATAACATTAAACCAGACAGGATCTTGGAAGGAAAACAATTAATTTGCATGATTTTTTAACAATTTTCCTTCATAGTTTATTGTTAACCTTTAATTGACTTGGGAGATATTGGGCTCTTCCTGGGTCGAGATTAATGACAAGCTGGTGTCTGTGGGTCGTGGCCTATTTTCACGAGTCCGAAGAGGTCTTCTGTCTGGGTTGGTTTGCTTGCAAATGTTAGCAATGATTAAGAACAATAGGCAATTCATATCACACAAAATGTTTCCCTTCAACATGCTGTTTGGCCAAGTCTTATCAACTACTTTTATCTCTTACTTGTATAGTAAATGATCAATGGTTAACTGTCCAAATGTCAACCATTTGAGCACCCTCACACCAAATGAGCTATTCCTGGTAGAGGATGCAAAGGAATTGTCGACAAAAAAATGACTTCTCCATCCGTACCCGAGTACAGTGTTTATTCAGTGCAAGGCACATTCAGTGGATGCAGTAGTTAAGACACTTGATCAAGATTATTTTATTATGCTGTAGACATGTAAAGCGTACCTTGATTAATTTCACAACTTGTGGTGAACGTTCTGAACCTCAACATAACATGATGATGACAGTGATAGTGGTGACAGTGTGAGTCCTTCTGGCAATCTTTAGCAAGTTTCTGTTGAAAAGAGTGTTCATGATTCCCAAAGTGGCTCGAGAACTGTTGTAAAGAGTGTACATGCTTCACACACAACAAGTAGGGGTGAATCTTTGTTTACTGCTGATGATAAACTGAAAGTATATCGAGCGTGTGCAGGGTTAATAGAAAAATACAGGAAAAAGGACGTGGAAAAAGGTGTCACCAGAGGTGAAATTTTGCAGCATAAAGTCAGCTGGACCAAATTTTTCCTATCTTTTTCCTATTTTTTGAGTCACTTGAGAAAAAGTGACTCTATGTAATCGGTCAGTGTTAGTCTGTCCGGCCGGCCGGCCGGCCGTCCGTCCGGCCGGCCGTCCGGCCGGCCGTCCGTAGACACCACCTTAACGTTGGACTTTTCTCGGAAACTATCAAAGCGATCGGGCTCATATTTTGTTTAGTCGTGACCTCCAATGACCTCTACACTTTAACGATGGTTTCGTTGACCTTTGACCTTTTTCAAGGTCACAGGTCAGCGTCAAAGGAAAAATTAGACATTTTATATCTTTTCTCGGAAACTATCAAAGCGATCGGGCTCATATTTTGTTTAGTCGTGACCTCCAATGACCTCTACACTTTAACGATGGTTTCGTTGACCTTTGACCTTTTTCAAGGTCACAGGTCAGCGTCAAAGGAAAAATTAGACATTTTATATCTTTGACAAAGTTCATCGGATGTGATTGAAACTTTGTAGGATTATTCTTTACATCAAAGTATTTACATCTGTAGCCTTTTACGAACGTTATCAGAAAAACAAGGGAGATAACTAGCCTTTTCTGTTCGGCAACACACAACTTAACGTTGGGCTTTTCTCGGAAACTATAAAAGTGACCGGGCTCAAATTTTATGTGAACGTGACTCATTGTGTTGTGAATAGCAATTTCTTCCTGTCCATCTGATGCCTCATATAATATTCAGAACTGCGAAAGTGACTCGATCGAGCGTTTGCTCTTCTTGTTTATTTTGGTAAATGTTTGACGCAGTTAGTTGTTTTGAAACGCTATTGATTTTGTAAAGTTTGAGGCTTGATAAGACACTGATTGTACTGCGCTTCTGACCCACCGTCAAAGAAGTCGTTTGGCAATTTACCCTTATTGGGCCAAATTTTAATGACATCCATCCATTAATTTCCGAGATATAAGCCGGACAGACACAATAAAGTTTGTCGGACCCTATCGGAAATAGGATAAACACCCTCCGTACAGGTGGTCTGAGAGGCCCACTCTTGTACATGTAAGGTTATCCATAAGGGTATTGACCACATTGCTCCCCTTTTGTTCCTAATGGGTCTGAGAGGCCCACCTTTGTACTGATCAGGGTGTTGAAATTATGTCATCAATAACTGCTTTAATTTAAGAAGTAACAACATAATATTTTGTCAACAGAAAGGAACTAATGTGTTTGAAACACTTCTAAAATTTCATTACCATAGCTTTAATTGTTTGGGGATATGAAGACTTGAATGCGACTGTCGGTCTCACAGACCCACGCCGTATGGTGAAGGTTAAAAAAAGAACGCCTGACGTGTACAGACGTATACTTTCTTCAAGACCAATTTTTTTCGTGCCCCTAGCTGGTGAAGAAATATTTCAATTTGTACTCCCCCCACCCCCCCCAAAAAGAAATGCATTTTTGAAATAGCAAAAAATTTTGTCATAAATTCATAACTTTGCTTTTGGCATGATAAAAGGTGTGGCCAGAGATGAAATTTTGCGGTGGTGTCTCCCATCGAAGTAATACAATGTTTTTATTTTTCATTTATTTTGTTTTTGCAATTGTACATTTGTTGTGGGCACATTTTTTTTCTTCTCTTTTTGTCTTCTCAAGTAAGTAGTGAAGTTGGTTTATAGCATCTAATCTTCCATAAAATTTGGTTGTTATTGTCGACTACTGTTTTGATGATAGTAAAGTGGAAAGTATGTGTTTTTAAATGGTGTTTAAGTTGTGTCAGAGTATGATGCTTAGTCGTTTTGAATGAATCCTTGTACTATTACAAAATGTCGACTACTTTCGCTGTCAAAACAGTCACTTTGGCAACCATAACAGATGAAAACTCGAATGAGTCCCTCCCGACTCCCCAACCCTTGTCTTTTATTTGGGGGGGGGGTCGCATCTTCTATTTTTGACTCACATGCGAAGCAAAAGTGAGTCTATGTACTCACCCGAATCGTCCGTCCGGCCGTCCGGAAAACTTTAACGTTGGATATTTCTTGGACACTATTCAGTCTATCAGTACCAAATTTGGCAAGATGGTGTATGATGACAAGGCCCCAAAAAACATACATAGCATCTTGACCTTGCTTCAAGGTCAATGTCGCAGGGGCCATACATGTTGTCTAAAAAACAGCTATTTTTCACATTTTTCCCATTTTCTCTGAAGTTTTTGAGATTGAATACCTCACCTATATATGATATATAGGGCAAAGTAAGCCCCATCTTTTGATACCAGTTTGGTTTACCTTGCTTCAAGGTCAAGGTCACAGGAGCTCTTCAAAGTTGGATTGTATACATATTTTGAAGTGACCTTGACACTGAACTATGGAAGATAACTGTTTCAAACTTAAAAATTATGTGGGGCACATATTATGCTTTCATCATGAGACACATTTGGTCACATATAATCAAGGTCAAGGTCACTTTGACCCTTATGAAATGTGACCAAAATAAGGTAGTGAACCACTAAAAGTGACCATATCTCATGGTAGAAAGAGCCAATAAGCACCATTGTACTTCCTATGTCTTGAATTAACAGCTTTGTGTTGCATGACCTTGGATGACCCAAGGTCAAGGTCACATGTATTTTGGTAGGAAAAATGTGGAAAGCAGTTCTTAGTGTATGATGTCATTGCTAGGTTTAGTTAGTAAGGTCAAGGTCAAGCATGTGAGTCGTATGGGCTTTGCCCTTCTTGTTGGTTCTTGGGGTCACCTCATGCGCCCCCATGGGAAGTTATTTTGTGGTGAACCTCTATTTTCATTTCTTGTTTAAATTTAATTCTTTTGCCTCTCTATGGTTCAGGCACTTAACGGTTAAGCAATGTGAATGAAAGAGTAACTGCTGTGACATGTCTTGGGCAATTCATCAAGTACCAATTCAACTTCCTCTACTTTGTGTTATTACAAAATGGCTTTTTGTGACCTAAACAGGGACTTAAAAACACAAAGATGCACAACCCATGTTGAAGATGAGGAATCCAATGCTTTATCATGAAGTTTTGCAGTGACCTTTGAATGTATATATTTCTTCTTTTTACCAAGATTTTAACAAATCACATATTTTCGTGTTTTTTTTTCAGGCAAACATTTTTTTTGTCTGTTTAGGGTAAACCGACCAACCCAGATTTTTGGCGCGACCCTAAAACATTTTTCTTAATTTCTACTTTATTCGCTTTTCAAAAAACCGTTTTTTGACTCACATGCGAAGCAAAAGTGAGTCTATGTACTCACCCGAGTCGTCCGTCCGTCCGTCCGTCCGTCCGTCCGGACGTCCGTCCGTCCGTCCGGACGTCCGTCCGTCCGTCCGTCCGGAAAACTTTAACGTTGGATATTTCTTGGACACTATTCAGTCTATCAGTACCAAATTTGGCAAGATGGTGTATGATGACAAGGCCCCAAAACACATACATAGCATCTTGACCTTGCTTCAAGGTCAAGGTCGCAGGGGCCATAAATGTTGCCTAAAAAACAGCTATTTTTCATATTTTTCCCATTTTCTCTGAAGTTTTTGAGATTGAATACCTCACCTATATATGATATATAGGGCAAAGTAAGCCCCATCTTTTGATACCAGTTTGGTTTACCTTGCTTCAAGGTCAAGGTCACAGGAGCTCTTCAAAGTTGGATTGTATACATATTTTGAAGTGACCTTGACCCTGAACTATGGAAGATAACTGTTTCAAACTTAAAAATTATGTGGGGCACATGTTATGCTTTCATCATGAGACACATTTGGTCACATATGATCAAGGTCAAGGTCACTTTGACCCTTATGAAATGTGACCAAAATAAGGTAGTGAACCACCAAAAGTGACCATATCTCATGGTAGAAAGAGCCAATAAGCACCATTGTACTTCCTATGTCTTGAATTAACAGCTTTGTGTTGCATGACCTTGGATGACCTTGACCTTGGGTCAAGGTCACATGTATTTTGGTAGGAAAAATGTGTAAAGCATGTGAGTCGTATGGGCTTTGCCCTTCTTGTTTCTATTTCTCATCGGAATATGGTCATGTTGCATTTCAAATGAAAGGCTTTTCAATTTCTGAGGTTTTAGACCATGTATAAAGCTCTGTGATAACTATTAAATGAACATTTGTCTTTTGGATACTAAAAAAAAATGTTGCCAACCAACTGACCCTAGCTTTTTTGGACATGTTACCCTAAACAGAACTTTTTTTTGCCTAAACAATGGGGTTTTTTTTTTTTTTTTACATAATCAACTAAATCCAATGTGTTAAGAACACCCCAAAAACATGTTTATTTTCAAATGTGTGTATTTATGTTTCATGTCTAGAAGTGACATTGACGCTGCCTGTTTTTTATTGTTAATTTAACATTTTCATTCCTTTGATACTGTTTTTTTAAATCTGGTTTCAAAAAATTGAGGTCAAGCCTCTACGTTGCCAGCATCTTGTAAACATGGGCATCTCTACTTTTTAGTTCCCAGGGTCACCTCGTGTGCCCCAGTGAAGTAGGATTTTATTTTGGTCTCTGTTCTTTTTTGTATTATTTGAGTGTATTTCTGCCTTCTTGATCCAGTCACCTGTATTTGACTTTTTAAATTTTTAATCCCTACGTTGTCATCAGGGACTACCATTGGGCGTTTGTTGCTCTCCGTGATATGAGCCATTATAGACGTGCATGTAATTTTTTTATGTGTTTGTTTAGGGAATTGGGAGACGAGTTTCAGGTGCCAATACGGCAATAGTTTGAAAGTGCTATTTGAGGATGAAAGAGATCAACTTGTTTGAAATTTTGAGTTTTGGTACTTGACTTGAGTTAATATCATTGTTTTAATCTGGATGTTTTAACCTGTCGATAGTTATATTTTCTATGATTTTTACAGAATACCATTACACCATATTCTTATAGTTATATTTTTCAGACCTATTTTTATCTATGGCGAAAGCCTAATAGTACAGACTAAAGGTCAGACTTTGTTTTCGAAAATATTTGGGCCCCAGCTTTTTCCACCTGCCCCAGCATTTTTTGTTGCTGGTGCCACATTCATTGCAGGCTAAAAATGTTAATTTTGAGCCCTTGCGTAAGGGTTATTTATCCGTCACGGCCTGCTCCACCTGTACCTATTCTTTGGTATTTGAGGCCAATAGTTGAAATTACGAGAATGAACAACTTAGTAGTCCGGGTCACAAGAAATTTACATGTTCTTGGGATACAATGTATATTCGGTGTTAGGCTGCAATGCACATTTTGACCTTGGGCAACGATGTAGATTCGGTCTTGGGCTACAATGCAATGTAACTTTTCGACCTTAGGCGACAATGTATATTTCGTCTTATTCCTGTTATACCTTGATTTGGCTCTTTGTTGTTACGTGTTATCTTCAATTATCTTGATTAAACTGTTCGAAATTATTTATTTTGTTGGAATATTTGTTGCTCTCTCTCTCTCTCTCTCTCTCTCTCTCTCTCTCTCTCTCTCTCTCTCTCTCTCTCTCAAAACATGCGAGTCAAAGATGCATACATTTTTGTTCAAGGTGCTTAACGCCCAAACACTCAGGATCTTCTGAGAGTGGTGCTGCTTCAGACAAGTTAACGTTCTGTTACACAAGGATAACAGTCGCAACACAGGCTGATATCCCACTCGGTCACAGTGTACTGGTACCGAGCCATCTCAGTCCTAGCACTGTACCCATAATGTCAGGCACCTGACTGGGAGCTGCTATACAGTGGAACCCCTCTTCAACGACCCATCAAAATGCACAAAAATCTGGTCTTTGTCGAGAGAGAGAGTCTTTGTAGAGGGGTAACTTTACTGACTCAAAGAAGGAAATGTTTCTGGAAATCGGGTCTTTGTACTGAGGAAGTCCTTAGACTGAAGGTCTTTACAGAGGGGTTCCACTGTATTATCAATTTTTATGTCATTGGTATGACCCAGCCGCGATTCCATCCCCGTACTTCAAACACTCGAGGCGAACACCTTGCCACAGAGGTCACAACCATACATACTTGCATTTAAACAATACAAACAAAATAAAAGCACAAAGGTTTAATAATCTCATTGGCTAGGAATAGCATACAGAATGCTCAAACAACAAGAATTCATTTGAGTTACATAAAACTCATTGTCAAATGTCACTGTAAACGTCACTGTCAGAGTCACTGTGGTGTCACTGTCAGTTTCACTGTCAGTGTCATCTTTATTCGTCAATGTCAGTGTCACTTTCAGCTTTCAATGCCAGTGTCATCTTTATTCGCCAATAATAAATATAAATATGAAATCTCAAACGCGCAATTTCTCAGGCAACCGAATAATTATCAATTATACAGTTTTGAGCACAAAGCACGGCGAACTTACCCAACACGCACGCTCACGTAACAACATAATGGACAACGTGAATACAAACACACAACAGACACGTGGTGCGAAGGATAACCCCAGCTATTAGGTCTGAAATTCAAATTAAATTTTTATTTGTTACATTTTTATTGACTGAAACCATTACAATTTTGAAGTCAATGTCAGTGTCACTGTCAGTATCATCTTTAGTCATCAATGTCAGCTACAATGTTAGTGTCACTGTCAATGTTAGTGTCACTGTTGGGGTTAGGGTTTGGGTTAGGTATCAATTTCACAATCAAGTAACATTTCACATTAAAGGTAGCCATGGTGGAGGAATTCTTAAGTCGCTAATTCACACTTAAGTAAACATTCACTTTAAGTCGCCTGACCAAAAAAGGCCATCAAATTAGGTAGCAGTTCACCAAGTAGCCATTCACGATATAAGTAACCGTTCTGAACGTTAGGTAGACTTTTCACATGTGAATGGCTACCTTAGCATATATAGGTCGCCAAAATGGCGGAAATAAAGGTTCACCACCACCACCACCACCACCACCACCACCAACAACAACAAGAACACCGCCACCATCACCGCCATCACCACCACCACCACCACCACCATCAGCACCAACAACAACAACAAGAATACCGCCACCATCACCGCCACCACCACCACCACCACCATCAGCACCAACAACAACAACAAGAACACCGCCACCATCACCGCCACCACCACCGCCACCACCATCAACACCAACAACAACAACAAGAACACCGCCACCATCACAGCCACAACCACCACCACCACCACCATCAGCACCAACAACAACAACAAGAACACCGCCACCATCACCGCCACCACCACCACCACCACCACCAACAACAACAACAACAAACAACAGGATATCATCAACAAGACCACCACCAACAACTTAAACTATCCTTATGCAAACAATTGTGAGTCTGTAGTCACAAGCAATTCAAAAACACATCATGTTATCAAAGTCATCGCTACAAGCAGCAGACATGTAAACTATGTTTAGGTTCTCACCTATTGCACCCACGCGTCGTTTGGGCTTCTTCTTCTTCTTCGACTGAGCATCCGCAACAGAAATCAGACAGAAACATAAGACAAGCAGAACCACGAATTTCAACGCCATTTTGAATTCAATATTCTGTTCTTGCTTTCTTCTCTCTGTGTTTATGCACAGAGTGTAGTAAAAGGGAGACACACTTATTTCTAACACGCTGTTTCAGCACAGAGTTTCACACGAAAAATGTACAGGTCAGCTCCTGCTGCGTAGATTGGAGCTTTGTGCTCAAGCTCAACAATGTTCACGTACCGAGTCAAATTATCGTTTGAAGTGTTTTGTTATGATCGCTTCGTGGACACAACCGCGGATCAAGGCCTTTGTGCGCAGTAATGTGAGCGTACTGTTACATGGACGTTATCCAACTCGTTTATCGCTAAGTGTACTGGCCGGTGTAACACGACATTTTTACTGCACGAAACATTTACTCCGGAGTAAATATTTTGTACGAAATTCTTACTCCGAGTACACTTTTCGTACGAGAAAAGAACTCCCCAAGGCACGAAAAAATTACTACCTCCACGAATTTTTTACTCCCCATTTTTTTTTACTTCCAGTAAAAATCTCGCACGCGCAAATGGGATGCGGGCGAAGGGATAATGCCAAAATTTGTATCTCGCGCAAACGAATGTCGCGCTAGCCTCCCTCCACCCCATCCACCACCAAGACTAACAGGGGACAAGGGAGTCAACATTTCGTACACCTGGCATGGGAAGTTAAATTGCTCGTGTTAGGGTGAAGTAATTTATTCGTTTTTTATTCGTCAGGGGAGTAACATTTGTGTACGAAATGTTAACTCGGAACTCACCTGTCGTGGGGAGTAATTTTCTCGTGTAATGGGGGAGTGGTTTTTTCGTAAAGGGAGTAACTTCTTCGTACGAAATGTTTACTCCGGAGTAAAACTCTCGTGGGAGTAATTTTCTCGTGTTACACCGGCAATAGGCGCAATGCAAAGTTCACGAAAAGGTCAGGTCTGGAGTGAATACGACGCATATCGCTGTGTGTTTGAACTGGCAAAAAGCCTTGTGATAAAGCTTGAAGCTTGCTTGCAGCAAACTAAAACAAGTCGCGTAAGGCGAAAATACAATATTTAGTCAAGTAGCTGTCGAACTCACAGAATGAAACTGAACGCAATGCCATTTTACTCGTAGCAACGTCAGGCCACCGCTCATGGCAAAGGCAGTGACATTGACAAGAAGAGCGGGGTAGTAGTTGCGCTAAGAAGGATAGCACGCTTTTCTGTACCTCTCTTTGTTTTAACTTTCTGAGCGTGTTTTTAATCCAAACATATCATGTCTATATGTTTTTGGAATCAGAAACCGACAAGGTATAAGATGAAAGTATTTTTAAATTGATTTGGACAATTTAATTTTGATAATAATTTTTATATATTTAATTTTCAGAGCTTGTTTTTAATCCGAATATAACATATTTATATGTTTTTGGAATCAGCAAATGATGGAGAATAAGATAAACGTAAATTTGGATCGTTTTATAAATTTTTATTTTTTTTTTACAATTTTCCGATTTTTAATGACCAAAGTCATTAATTAATTTTTAAGCCACCAAGCTGAAATGCAATACCGAAGTCCGGGCTTCGTCGAAGATTACTTGACCAAAATTTGAACCAATTTGGTTGAAAAATGAGGGCGTGACAGTGCCGCCTCAACTTTCACGAAAAGCCGGATATGACGTCATCAAAGACATTTATCAAAAAAATGAAAAAAACGTTCGGGAATTTCATACCCAGGAACTCTCATGTCAAATTTCATAAAGATCGGTCCAGTAGTTTAGTCTGAATCGCTCTACACACACACACACACACACACACAGACACACAGACACACGCACATACACCACGACCCTCGTTTCGATTCCCCCTCGATGTTAAAATATTTAGTCAAAACTTGACTAAATATAAAAAGAGAGCTTTCGAGGGAAAACATTCACATATTGTTTCCGTTGCATAAAAACAATCGCCCTAAAAAGGGGGGGGGGGGGGGGGGGCACACAGCTTTAGATGCTCTACTTGAAAATGACCACGCAAGCGCTTACAAGCAAGAAATCACCACTTTCTGTATGACGTAGGTGGTTGAGTTGTGGAGGGTATGCGTAATGGTACCCGTGCTTTGTGAGGGTATGCGTAATGGTACGTACCCGTGCTTTGTGAGGGTATGCGTAATGGTACCCGTGCTTTGTGAGGGTATGCGTAATGGTACCCGTGCTTTGTGAGGGTATGCGTAATGGTACCCGTGCTTTGTGAGGGTATGCGTAATGGTACGTACCCGTGCTTTGTTGTGTTGCTGTTGCACTCAAGTTGGAGGTTCCACTGCATCACTTTTCTGAGGAGGTAGGCCTATTCTTGTTTAACACATGCATACGTGAATAGTAAGCTGTCCATGTTTTTGTTTTGTTATGTTGTTGTTGTTGTTGTTGTTGTTGTTGTTGTTGTTGTTGTTGTTGTTGTTGTTGTTGTTGTTGTTGTTGTTGTTGGTGTTACTGTAAAACTTCCTGTAGAACTTCCTGTAGGGTATAGAGTAACAATCGAAAAGAAAACAATCAGAGCGCCTATTTACTGATTATTCAAAGTTATGTTGAGCTAACTATATAGGTTATCAGTTTGCATTGTGCGAGTTAATGTGTTTACCTAACCGGCAGACTGACTGTATCGGGCAAAGCCATTCGTGCCGCTTCACCCTCAGCAATGCCCATACACATGCAGACCCTGTCAGATACACACGCACACACGCACACATACACATACACATACACATACACACACACACACACACACACACACACACGCACACACACACTCACACACACACACACACACACACACACACCACACACACACTGACCACAGACACACACACTGACCACAGACACACACACACACACACACACACACACACATAAACAACAGCAAACCCAACAACAACAACAACACCACCACCACCACCACCACCACCACCAACAACAACAACAACAAAAATAACACCACAGACATCAACAATAATATATGTTTACGTTTTAAAACACATTAACATTGAATGAATTTATGAAATAAAATAAAAACAAAAGTCAGAGAAAAAAAGAGCAGAAATAGAAAAGAACAGGAACCTATTGTTCTGCTTTACACGTGCTCATGACCGTTTGCTATGTTTCACCGTTGGTTTTACCCTCCCGTGAAAAAGTTTAGCCTAGCAACCAAGCAACCAACGAACCAACGAACCAACCAACCTCGGACATTTCTGGGTTCACACGACCCCCTTCTGCAACCCCCCCCCCCCCCTCCCCAATTGTGAAAATGTCGTGCGTTGAGCAATCAAGACCGAACGAGGGCCAGTTGACACGCATGAACAAGGGAGGTAATGAATCTCTCTGCGAGTTTAGCCCCCTTGCCCTGATCAGGAAGCGCGTGTGACAGAGATGGATGGTGGTGGTGGTTGGAACAAAACCCAGTTCACCGGGTCTGCAAATTACCTCTCTTTCTCCGTTGTCAGCTGACGTCATTCCGGAGACGATAATCACCCTGGACGGAGTATGGCGAGCATAATTAGGATGTTTCAAATTGCAACATAGATAAGAAGAGTAAATTAGTAACCGTAAATTTGTGGTCTAGGTGTCGTCTTTTGATAACGAATAAGTTTGATTTATTTTGCTTCGTTTTGTTTGTTTTACTTTGCTTTGACCGGCACGGTTGGCCTAGTGGTAAGGCGTCCGCCCCGTGATCGGGAGGTCGTGGGTTCGAACCCCGGCCGGGTCATACCTAAGATTTTAAAATTGGCAATCTAGTGGCTGCTCCGCCTGGCGTCTGGCATTATGGGGTTAGTGCTAGGACTGGTTGGTCCGGTGTCAGAATAATGTGACTGGGTGAGACATGCAGCCTGTGCTGCGACTTCTGTCTTGTGTGTGGCGCACGTTATATGTCAAAGCAGCACCGCCCTGATATGGCCTTTCGTTGTCGGCTGGGCGTTAAGCAAACAAACAAACAAACAAACAAACTTTGCTTTGTTTTGCTTGTTCGTCTGTTGGAAAGTGTGTTGATTTATGTGCTTGCTCTTTGTTGTTGATTGTATAAAGATTATCCACACACTTGATAGTTGTTGTTGGTTGTATAACGATTATCCACACACTTGATAGTTGTTGCTGGTTGTATAACGATTATCCACACACTTGAATGTTGTTATTGGTTGTATAACGATTATCCACACACTTGATAGTTGTTGCTGGTTGTATAACGATTATCCACCCACTTCATAGTTGTTATTGGTTGTATAACGATTATCCACACACTTCATAGTTGTTATTGGTTGTATAACGATTATCCACACACTTGATGTTTGTTATTGGTTGTATACAGATTATCCACACACTTGATATGTGTTGTTGGTTGTATAACGATTATCCACACACTAGTCTTGATAGTTGTTGTTGATTGTATAAAGATTATCCACACACTTGATGTTTGTTATTGGTTGTATACAGATTATCCACACACTTGATATTTGTTGTTGATTGTATAAAGATTATCCACACACTTGATATTTGTTGTTGGTTGTATAAAGATTATCCACACACTTGAATGTTGTTTATTGATGTCTTCTTCTTTTGTGATTTTTTGCACAATCACGGGCGTGAATAAACTCCATTCAACGTTTTCTACAGCGTGTTTAGCTCTCGTTACATCAATATTTTTGTTCCGGTGTCGTACCGTCACGGTTTGTATAATTTATGCGTGTCATTATACGCACGTGCAAAGAAAAACTAGTAGACAATGGTATGGAAATGTTATCTATTTGATTAACAACAACACACTAAAAAAAAAGCATGTTAATCAAAATCAATTCCAATTGCCAACTAAAGCAAGCTCACACAATTTGAGAAGTGACTTGACATCAAATTCCGTTAGCGTCACGATAGCGTCGTGCAGAGGTTATGATTTAAAACGTGTTAGCACTGTATTGGATACTGAGCGGAGGGGGCACATCTTCCCAGACTTTGACAATGCAGACGAGTGCTGCCAAATCACAGGAAATGAAATTGACTCGCATT